>NC_057685.1:15628390-15678390 GCF_014466175.1 Vespula pensylvanica
ATACATACATACATACATACATACATACATACATACATACATACATATGTATATGTGTGTGTATCTGGTACACCGTGTATGTTTTCCTTGTAAGGTCGGCGACGTAATGACAAGGGGTGGGGATGACGAGGGGGGGGAAAGAAAGGGAGAAGAAACGCAGACCACGTGAGCAAATTTCGTGTGAGCCACGTGATCGTCATCAAGACAATATGAGCTGTTCGACGCAGGAAGAAAAAATAAATGATGTAAATTATAAAACATCATATCGATCGCGATTTCATCGAAGAAGTTGTTCGACGTTTTTACGATGACTTTCTTGTTACTCTTATCGATCCTGTTCATGTTTAATTACAAGCGACTATAATAAAAATCGCTAACGCGACTTTCACGTCGGCAACATTAATTAATCCCAATTAATTCGTCAACATCCGTCACTGTCTCGTGACTTTCACCAAAGCTCGTCTCGATCAATTTCTATCTTTTTCTTTAATTTGTACTATATCTTTGACTCGAGAAACCTTTTAAGAAAGAAGAAGGAAAATTTAAACGATTCATTGAAACTTTTCTAACTATGTTAGATTAGATGTTTATTGTGAAAAACAAAAAAGAACCAAATCTCCAAGATTCTTACCAAAGACGTATATAGAAAATTGTTATAACTTTAAAAACTATTAGCAAAATATAAAAAAGAAAAAGACGAATACGCGCCTTTCTTGATCTATAAAATAGTGTGATTTTCAAACTATAATCCCATCAAGAGGTTCAAGATCTTTCGAGAAAAAACATACTTACGAAAAGATTGTAAAAACATCTTAAATTCATTGAAACCAAATCTTTAAGTTTAAATTCAATAACTGTTTCATATGAATTTCTTCTTTTTTCTATTTTTTAAAGAGTTCAAAAACCTGTGTTGTAAGAGTGATGAAAAATACGTCACATAAAGGAAATTTGTAAACGTGCAAAGTTACCTTGAGAGACGCGAGTTCAGTTTTCAGGTCGCGTAAAGATTGAGCGTCGGTAGTTGCTTCCCTTAGGTTTGCTTCAAGCCGGGCACGATCCTTTCGTAAGATCTCGATCTCCCGTTCCAGCTCCTGCATCCTGGACCCCTTAGCGGGTCCCTTCTGATGCTGTTGCTGATTCTTGGCGTTGCTCTTGGGAACTTCTTTACCGATCGAACTCCAGTTTTCCGTCGATAAGCTCTCAGTTTTTGTTTCGAGCGAAGAGGCGCTTGGGGCCTGACGCAGGGGGACCTGTTGCTGTTGTGTTTGTTGTGGGCCCTGCGTCGATTGTTGTTGTTGTTGTTGTTGTTGTTGCTGCTGCTGCTGCTGCTGCTGTTGTTGCTGCTGCTGCTGCTGCTGGCTTTGCTGTCCTCTGCGAAACAGCGATTTGAACTTCATCATGGTCGACTACTATAAGCACTCTCGATTCTCAAGTTCTTTCTCGAAAGATTAAGACACATTATTTTCAATGACTCGGAGAGAGGACTTTCGTTGTTCCCCCTCTCCTTGGACAAGGAAGCAAAGCTCCTTGCTGCACTAGGGCCTGAAATCTACAGGCTCCGTGCAATTTTCCTGTTCGAATGAAATACGTATCTATACTGTCCTTTTGTCTCTCTTTCTCTCAGCCACAGCGTTGTGTCACTTGGCGATTCTTAACTGAACGGATCTGGCCGACGTAGATGACCACTCGAGAATAATCTTCGATAATTTTCGAGGCGAATACAATCTCGACGTTAATAATCTCATCGCTGAAGATTGAAGAATCTTTTCCTTTCTTTCTTTTTGTTATCGAAATCGATAGATATCGAGTGACACAAAGTGTCCTCGGTTCACCTGTTCCATAGCAAACATCTCACAAAGTTGTTTTTCTTTTCTCTTTTATTTCTACATGGAAACGTAGAGTGTGTTATAATAATGACAGCGACCCACAGTCGTCGTTGTCGTCCTCGTCGTCGACACGATCACAGGCGACGTTACACGAGGCTGAGGATCGCCTCTCGCATCGCGTGCCACGAGTCAAGAGAAGAATTCGAAGATTCGTGCTCGAGGCACGACCTCGAGCCACTTTTTTCCAAAGCGAAAGAAACTGCTTCTTTGGCCTTTCGTATGCTCTATGCTATCGTCTTTTTTTTTATATTTTTATCCCTCACTCCTTTCAAAACGTTTCACACGAGCGTGATTTTTCTTAAAAGGTCCACGGTCGCTCGTCGCATCATCCTGTCGTCACCGACAACGAGTACCACTTGTTGCACGCGTAACAACAGCCTCGATCGGCCGAACGTCTCCACTATAGTTCGAAGTGAATGCAAACGCATTCTCGCGCACCTTTCTTTCTTTCTTTCTATCTATCTATCTATCTATCTGTCTATCTATCCATCTATCTAACTATCTATTTATCCATCCATCCATCCATCTATCCATCCATTTATCCATCCATCCATGCAACTATCTATCTATCTATCTATCTATCTATCCATCGATCTATCTATCAATCCTAACGAAAACGATTTCATCCTTTCGATCGCGAGCGTCTTCGTACGAAGATCAGGATGGACGTTCGAGAATGATTTGAAGAAACGATAATCGACAAAGTTTCCTTTCTTCGTTTGCAGGTGCTGTTCGTCTTTTACCTGCCGCTGTTCTTGCCTCGAGCAGTCGCTCGTTGAGAAAAGGTTGAAAATAAAAGAAAAGAAAAGAAAAGGAAAGAAAAGAAAAAAAAATTGGTCGCGGTGCAAGAGAGAATAAGGAAAAAATAACGGAAAAGACGAATACAGACACACACCGATCGACGGTGCGTCGGGTACTGAGCGCCACTCAGCGGCCCTGCCCCCACCATTCGCTCTCCTTACCCCCACCAATGCTATGTACCATCAACGGGCTCGTTTCTTCGGACCCGAGCGGGGCCGAAGGGCCACGGACTTGAAAAATGGGCTCGGTACTTTCTTGCCTATCGCACGAAAGGGATCTTTCTTTCTTCTTCGACTTGATAACGATCTTTCATCTTCCCCTTCTTTCCTTCAGGAAAAATGTCAACGATTAAATCGTTACCTCTTTTTTTTTTTCTTTTTCTTTTTTCGAGTAATCCTTATCGTCCGTGTATTAGTTGGGAAAATGAAAAGATAGCGCTTCGTAGCACGAGATAAGCTCGTCGAGATAAGCAAAGACATTTATTTCTCGAGGATAACATTGATCGGTTCGACGGATTTGATTGGAAAGCGTGTTCGGAATTGCCTTTACGGGAAATGCATTCTCCGCGAACAAGTGAGTCGAGTAGAATCGAGCCGAGTCGAGTCCAGTCGAGTCGTGTCGGATTCTGGTTTTTATTACTAGAGAACGTGCTCCCGTCCTTTAGATCTTTCTCCGATAAAATGATTTCATCCGCTCGACGAAAATACTACCTGTTAAATTATTCGCGCCTCTCAGTCTCGTCGTCGTCGTCGTCGTCACCTACTTTTAGTTCGAGTACGCGCATATCGCTAATACTTTCGCTAGAACGTGATTTTCTCTCATATCGAGAATCAATCGATCGATCGATCGATCGTTTCTATCGATTTGCCGATGAAATTATGCTGTTCTTTATTACCTGTTGTATCTTAAAAATGACTAACACGAATGATATTAGTAAGTACAGTGAAATTCTCATTATTCGAACATTTTTTAAATTCGAGATTCATAGTAATAAGATTGACATACTAAGGTATATTTCTAAAGCTTTTCCTCGCATGGTCGTGATTATTTGTGAAACTTATTCGAATGATTTCAATTTGTTAAACGGTAACGGGTACCTCAATTCTCTGACTCGAACGATCGTACGATCGAAGTCGATACGATCCTCTGATTTTCGAGGGTGGGAGTTAATTGGCACGAATTGGTGGGGTAAAGATGATTCGCGTTGGGAACGAGTACGTACATAGACACCATATAAATACATATGTGTATATATATATACACATATACCCACAAAAGTTGTACACGAGGATGGTTTGGCGAGTGTTCCGGAACGAAGGGAAAGGGAAGCAGAAACAGCAGCTTAAAGGAGGCCACGGAATCCGCAGACGTCTCACCGCCGACCAGTTTTCTCATACGGTCGACATATGGCATATAGATACTATGTATGTAGTATGAACAGCAATGCTGTCCCGAAAAGAACTTCAAGATGCGTTCGTTGGCTTTCGAACACGATGACGATGCAAAATGAGTTTCAGACCTGAATTAGCTCTGGTTCTCTTCTGGTGCATTTTAACTCGATGAGATTCTCGTTTAGATATTTTTGAAGAAACAAAGATATATGTATCTGTATATACTAACCCTGGCCTTCCTCTCATTTAAGCTAAACTATTAGAAGAAGAATCTACTGTATTTGTATGTATTGTGTGTGTCCGTGTAGATACAGGATATTGTATCTATGTACGGTAATCTCTCTCTCTCTCTCTCTTTCTCTATTTTTCTTTGTATGTTCGTCTCTCTTTTTCTTTCTATGGGCACATAGAAACGCAGGTAGAAATTGCACGTGCAAACGCCAAACCTGTCTAGAGCTGTAGAACTGGTAAAGCTGTCTTATAAGTTTTTCTGTCGAACTCGCCGGAAATACGACACTCGATGGCGAATGCAAGGCCCGCCATATCGTCGTGTTGCTACTCGTCATCGAAGATATGTGTATATATAAATAATAAATCTATATAGATACACGTACCACATATTATATATATATATTTACATATATATATATATATACATATATACACATATATTACGTATATACACACGCGTATATGGTATATCAGTCGCATGGTAAGTCTATTCGACACCACAAAAAAATGTGTCAGCGTTAGACGTGCATAAAAGCGAGTCGTCCATTCGTAAGATTTGCATCGAAACGATCTCCAAGCAAACGGTGTCGACTTTCCTATTACGTTGAAGACCCCTTCTTCTATTTTCTACACGTGATACTTCGTCGTGGAAAAATGTAAACTAATGAAAATATTACACTGTGGATAACACTATGGATGATAATAAAAAAAAAAAAAAAAAGAAAATATTCATAGAATTTCTTTATCAAATTCTGATTAAAGAAACTTGTTGACAAATAAATTTTCTAATATTTTATTTCTTCTTTTGCATTGTCACGACATGATAATCATTATTATTTATATCTTCATTGACAGTCAGTGTGTCGTGCGTCATACAAATATCTTCGTGACCGATTGTACGATGCAGGTGGTACATTTTAAAACGAAACCTTGCTGATCAGATTTCTTTGTTTAGCTATGTATACAACATAGAAAATAATTAATAGTGATTCTTTTTTCAATTTTCGAATTGTTTTTTTTTTTAATGAAAGCAAAACGTAATATAAAGCGTGACTAATCGCGTTGATTTCACAGGGAAGTTTTAAAATGTGTAAGTACACCGTTCGATATACAGAGCGAGACATTGAAATGAAAACATCTCAACATCTTTTTTATTACTTTCAGATGTACGAGAAAAAAAGAAAGAAATGTTCTCTCCTTTTGCTGAACACTTATCTTCTTTGAAAAATATTTTCAGACTTTGCTCTATATATTTTTTTCGATATAAAAAGAATGAAAAACGAAAATATTTGCATTTAATATTCATTCGATATAAATCAAAATGTTCGAATAATATTCGAATTTTACTGTATATCTGATATATATATATATATTTTTCAAATTTATTCCGATAATATTATCGAATGAAAAGGAGGATTTCTCATAGGGATAAGAATGATTTTTCGCGGTGTTACGTTGTAAAAGGGATAAACTTATTTCCTTGAAAAGAAACGTAAAACGATATCCTTATCGCGATCGTATAGAACGACTCAAATCGTGCCAATGACGCAATTTTGTCAATAAGGCACTTTGTATCACTGATAAGAAATATCTCGGCGAAGAGTAAGCGACGCAGTGCTTCCAAATTCGCATTTAAATTCGGAATAGTTTTATCGGATCTCGACGATCGCTTTAAAACTAACAATAAGTATAAGAGCAACGACAATCCAAAGAAAACTGACGAATGAACGTACGAATCAGCTATTTTTCTATCTGCGAATGATATTTAGCAACGAAGGTATATTATAGTGGCCCCTTCGTTGCTGGATATAAATAGGCGTTTGTAAGTAGCACGTGTGTAAACATCATCTTCAGAAGACTGTCCTCTTCTTCTTTTCGTTTCATTTCGTTTTTCTTTTTCTTTTCGGTAAGAAAATTACTCTGAGCTGTCAGTCCTACTTGCGAAATCCTTTCGTTCTTCTTTTTAATTTTTCTACCGTTTCAAGAGAACAAAACTCATTCTACCGGTGATATTTTTCTTTCAAGAGAGAATTACTACATTTATGTAGAATTTGTGTAGAAGTTTTCGTTAAATTGTTTGATTGTTATATTTAATAAAAAATAAGAAGAAAATGGTAACAAGAAAGTGGGATCTTTGGTGTTTATCTCCTCGTTATTATTTTGATATTCCACTTTTTTTTGTTACTGAATTTTCAATATTTTTTAGTAAAAATTATCTACATAAATATATAGTAAATATATAAATATGTAAATTGTGTGTGTATATGTATATATTATATTATATTAAATTTTCAATAAAAAATATTTGAAACTAACATTACAAGCAACTCAAATAATGTCGTTCAGATAATAGAAAAGATCCGAAAGATACCATATAAGCATTTGAAATTTTAATAGCGTACTAGACAATGATATTTAGTCGATGATCACTTTTTTACGGAAAAAGTATTGATTATGAAATTACCATAATATACTTTATTTTTTCTTATATTGGTGACGAATCTTACCGTTTTGTCTAACATATTTTTAGAAATTACGTATTTTAAGAGAAACTTGAAAGAAAATCTTTATCATTGTGAAACGACAAAGCGTGTTTAAGAGTGGTCACGTTTCACACAAATGGTCGGAGGATATAAAATGCTTAATGTTGATAATTCGAGATAAATTTTCATGAGAAACGACAGCGATAACACGGAGATCAAATTCGACGAAGCTTCTCTCTTTGTTCTCTTTCTCTTCCCTCTCTCTCTCTCTTTGTTTTTCTTTGTCTCTCCTTTTTCTTTCTTTTGTGTCCTTTTATTTGTTTATTTCCTCTGGATAAGAGAAGTCAATTGCCCTTGCCCTTCTTCTTCGAGGAGCTTTCCGTTTACAATTAGAGAACTTTACTAGCGTGTGGAGAGTTCAACGTTAGTCGAGACGAGCATTTAACCATGACGAAGTTGGTTTCTCCGTTGACGCTCTATTAACTTTAGAGTAGTGTTGAAATAAGGAAGCGCGGAGAGAACTTACTACATCAGAAAAATGTCTCATTGCGAAACAGAACAGAAGGAAAAATAAAAGATCGATGGATACGTTCATAAAATCATCGATTTTGCGCAGTTTCAATATTTATACTAGACGAACGAAAAATATTATCAAGATATCCTTATGGAACAGAACGTACAATAGATATATTTAATTATTAATTAATTGAATGTTATATTTATGGAGGTATGTTCATCAGATATTATATAAAAAATATATTTTACACATAACATATATATGATGTATAGTATTTGGGTAATTTTCGAATTATTTTTTTTCTCCGTTAGAAAGATGAGAAATCTACCGATTTAAAGCACAGTGCTCATTGACTTTTGATTCACTGGGTATGTAGGTCGTTCGCATCGTCCAAGTGGCACTCTCATTGTCAGAGTGGGTCGTCGGTCTGTCGAGTACGGTGACCACTTAAAACTTTACTCTGTGTAAGAAACGTCATGGTCAACTTCGCGTACTCTCTTTTATTTCCTCGTGCAAACTGAATAAAAGGATTAGATTTAACTGATTGTGAGTAACGAGAGAAGAAACGGACGTTCATTGGGCCAATGGAACGACGATTAACCAATAATCACAAACTAGCTATTATTTCATGGCAAATTGATGTGCGAATGTATTAATTATCGACATTAATTTATTACCAAGGTTTCATTTAAATTTTCATTATCATTAATTTTCAAGAACAATCCTAATTAAAAATTGATTTTTATCTACTTTTGTTCTATAAAAAAAAAAAGCAGTGAATCTTCAAACTATAAAAAATAGTCTCAATATCTCAAACAATGTATAAGGAACAAAAATTTGTAGATGATCTTAAAAATCAATTACTCTTTCCGAAAATTTTTTATTTCTTTTTTTTTAATAGACTGTAAAGTTACAAACGCGTAGGAATTTTTATTCCATTTTGTATCATGTATTTATTTCGTAATAATTGTGAAAAAGTCTTGATCGTTCTCGGCCACCAATTAAAAATTGAAAATAATGATTGATTTTCTATAAACACGCATACACGCACGCGTGTCCTTTCGTAATCAACTTGAGAAACGAGCACGCAGAAATGAATGTTTAGAATATTCTATCGGCGTCTCTAACGTGAATCTACTAGAAGAGGTGTGGGATGCTCGTGGAATGCGATTCCTACGGATTTCATCAGACGCTTGACTTTTTTTGTTTGATTTTTTTTTCTTTTTCTTTTTTCCTTCGGTAGGCTCTTACGAACGTCGTCGAAAGATATTTACAGCCTCCGCAGCCGCTCGCTTTCGTCGTGTGCTCGTTTTCTCCCAAGGAATCGCGAAATTCTACCATTCTTATGTCTATACATACATACATGCATGCATACATACATACATACATATATATATATATACACATATATACGTACGTACATATATTGTGTACATACACCCTCAAAATACGATGAACAGCTTTAACTCTCTTCGGGAGTTCTCGTTCCACGAATGCATCTCTTTGGAATAAGTAAGAGAGAGAGAGAGAGAGAGAGACAGAGAGAGAGAGAGAGAGAGAGAGAGAGAGAGAGAGAGAGAAAAAGAGACTACGAGATCGAAACCTGTTCGTGTCTCGAGCAACAGACAGCTTCTTTCATCCCTCTGTTACTTCTGTTGCCATCATTGCCACTTTTTCTCGCCCCCGACTGACTGGAGTCGAACGATGGAAGTAAAAAGAGTGACTTCTCTTGCCTCGTTACTAAGAGATACGTATCTACGCTTTGTATCTTCGTTAATCTCTATTATCTTTTCATTACGTATGAAAACATTCGTTAACATCGAAACTAATAGACTTGTCAAGTGTCACTCGACTTTGTCTCGAATGTAAAAAAATGAATACTTTTCATATTTATGGTACTCGCCAATTCGACGAATTTGAAAATTCGTGCTTAAAATTAGAGAAATTATAAATATTATTTCGTATTAATTCAGATTTATTTTGATCGATCTAATGACATGAACTAATGTATAAATAAAAAAAAATTAATTTAAAAATATTTGAGAAAGAGTAATCGATTTTTTTTTTTTTTTTTAGATCATTTAGGATATTTTGATTCGTCCTGTATTGCGCAAAATATGAATATTTGATAAAGACAGAGACAAAATGGATTATGAATGGTCGATTGATTCAAAAGTAAAAATAAGTCGTAGAAATTACAAGTACGACGGATATAGATCTTATTGTCGATCTTGTATCGATCAAAGTTTGAGAAGTAGTCATTGCAGAAAAGGGTACCAGAGCATCGTTGGCTCGAGCTGCATCTTGCAGGAGACGGTCGGGGATATATACGCTTAATACCGTTTATATACACTGTGTGCCATCGAGAAATCGTGGGGAAAGGAGTCAGCATGCGAGTACGAGGTCATTGAACTCACGCAAAGCGCCGATGAACATACATACTTGAACGAGTGCGCGAGCGAGCAAGCAAGTCAGGGTGCGCGCGAGCGCGAGCAGGCGTACACCCGGCCTTTTCTAGCTTTCTTTTTGCCCCTTTCTTATGTCTCGTCCTGTCTCTTTCTTCTTTCTCTCTTTCTCTCCCCCCTCCCTTTTCTTATCTCTTCTTTTCGAACAGGACACTAAGCTTCGCCGTACATCGTCCGTATGAAATAAATATATATACTATACATCTGTATGTATATATAGGAGTTAAATAATGATATATATATTATGTGCAAATTTCAATTTTATATACATATATATAAATAGATAGGAAAAAAATAATCGGAAATAGAAATATGGATCATCGAATATTTTTTCATTTCATATCAATGATCAAAACAAATTTGTTTCCTATCGTTGTATCCATCTATATGTTTCAAAAATTCAATATAATATAGCCATGTACATATATACGTTCTGTTCCATGTAGACCATCTTATACTTTTTCAAAAATAAATGTAAATCATTTCAATTCGATCGACTGATCGAAATCATTCCTTTTTTTTTTCTTTCGAGAAAGAACTCACTTTAATCGTTCCAGCGATTTCGTCCTCGCCGACTTCTGAGGAGTCTTCGTCGTCCTCGTCGCTGTCGTTGTTGTCGTTGTTGTCGTTGCTGTCGGCGTTCGCTCGACTTTTCTGCTAGGCGGCCTTTTCGCGCTGAAAAGCAACGACACCGCGTCCGTTCTTTTTTTTCCAACTCCAGACGGCGGCCTTGGCTCGAGCTTCGACCTGAAATTCAGAATAGAATCTTAAACTCGTGCCTCTCTCTTTCTCTCTCTCTCTCTTTCTCTTTTTGATTCTTTTTCTTCTTATTTTTTTATTTTCTTTTTTATTTTGTTTTTCCTTATGTACTTCTTCTCGTGCGAAAGTGGAACGCCAACCATCGCTGAGATGAACGTGAGCCTTGTTAAGACTCACACGCAACACAAAACGTATCTATATATATATATATATATATATATATATATATATATATAATATATATTTATTTCTATACATATATGCGTTAGATCTAGCCAAAAATTCTGTTCGATCAACTACATAATTATTTTTAAATTGTTTTAATAAAAAATATATATATATATATACTTATTTCATATTATAGGAATTTTTATTCACACTGAATTTCGCAAATATGTTCAAAACGGTAAAATAAACTCTCGTTTTCATTTTCTACGTAAAACGGAATCTTTGAGAAGGATCTCATTCGTCGAAAGGAAGTGGAACGAACGTGCGATGGGGTTTTATCCTACGCAATGTGCTGTTACGCGCTCGTCTAACGAACGATTATGTAAGCTTGCAAGATGTGTAGAACGTAGGTGCATGCATTTAACGCGTTCTTCTATGAACAATAAGAAATGCTTCGTGCTCTTAGGGTCTATCGTTTTACGAGAAAACACTAATTTCGTTATAATGTTTATTAAGTCGATATTTGAACAGATATTTCTTCAGAAAAGTTACAATAATAGATTTTCAAAATTATTGTATTAATTGAAATAAATCAATTTATATACATATATTGATATTATATCATTAGTTATATTTTTTTTGTGTAATTTTGTAATAGATATATAATATAAATATATATTAAACTGGGAAATGAAATTAATTAATAATATGTGTGTGTGTGTGTAAAATGTATTTTTTTTTTTCAAATTTTATCGAGATCAGTATTGATTGTTTTCAAAGATATGATTGAACTTTCCCTATATTATATTGATTATTTAAAATAGTTAATTGCGGGTATATTTATTTGTTTTATAGATGCATTACTTAATAGTAAATGTTGTAAGTATATTGAAAATATTACTATCTGATAAATAATGAAGTTGTTGAAATATCGAATGAGTAAATTGCGATTACATAACAGGAGCATAAATAATTTCGTGCTTTGGAACTATTCTATTTCGATTGCGATTCATAAATTTTTGAATGTTATCAAACCTTTCCAAGTGTCTATTTGCTTCTATGATCTCATTAGTGCTACCGTCGATTGATAAACTAGTGCAAAGTGAGTATTTAAGATCATAAATTTAGTGTATCGATACTGTCTGCACTAAGTGTATACCTAAAATATACTATTAATCGTATTGATAAAAAAAAGTAGGTCATACAAAAATATAAGCTAATTATAATATACAAAAGTTAAAAGTTTGTATGTAGCTTTAACAAATAATTATTTTTTCCAGACATTTTAAAAAGGAGTTTCTAAACATTTAGTTTCACAATTTGAAAACAAAAATTAGTCTAAAATATTTTGAAAAAGAGTACTTGATTTTTAATATCACCTAAGAACATTTGGTCTATCTTATATTTACCCAATTTCTTTACTTTTTTTTTTCTTTAAATTTTGACAGAAGTAAAAATGCAATTGTCCATATAAATCAATTTGAAAAGTTCAACGAACTTGAATCGTTTTATCATATCATAAAAATAGCAATAAAAGTAACCAAGTGTATAAACATTAACACGACATTTTATTTTTCTCATTCCATTCAGAGTTCTAAGAGAAAAAAAAAAAAAAAAAAAATTAATAAATAAATAAAAAATACATAAAAAAAAAAGAAAAAAAAAAAAAAGAAAAATGAAGATCATTCGATAGAATTAGACCGTATCTAAAACGTATACGATATGCAAACTCATTAAATAATCGATTTATCTACACTTGCAAAGTGATTATCGATCTGTTCTCGATATGAATAGATAAGAAGAAAACGCATTTGTTTTCGACACTAATAGCTTACGAGCTCACGAGCAAGATCAAATTATTTCCGTGTGAATCCAGTGCTTAACTAGGCGATAATAAAAGGTTCGTCTCTCGAGGAACGATCGATCGATCTTGAAAGTCCAATGCCTTCGTCGAGTATAAGAAAGGATAGGAGAGAGTAGAAAAGAGAGAGAGGGAGAGAGAGAGAGAGAGAGAGAGAGAGAGAGAGAGAGAGAGAGAGAGACTTGATTCGACGAGTTTAGCGTATCGACCACTAGTTTGGTATATGTTGAGGAACGACGAGTTGATGAGGTCAGTTCGATCGCTGACCGCTGGTCAATGACCTGATCTCTCTCTCTCTCTCTCTCTCTCTCTCTCTCTCTCTCTCTCTCTCTCTCTCTCTCTCTCTCTCTCTCTCTCCTCTCTCTCTTTCTCCATCAATTTTCGTATTTTTATTTAGTTTTTTAAACACACACACACACACACACACACACACACACACACACGCGCGCGCGCGCGCGCGTCACTTCTTTTACTTATTTCTTTATACCTTTCATATTCGATTCATATGTTATTACACACACATATTTATGCAAGACAAAATTTGCTAAATTTGAATAAAAAAATAAGATATATATCTATCTATATACCTATTTATTTCTATTTACTTGGTCTCTTTATTAATTAATGATAAATATTTTGTAAAATAAATGGTCCGTATATATGAATATTTTGGTCAATAGTTAAAGAGATGTTACAAAATTTTGCAAATCCATTAAAATAAATCAATTATTCACAATATATATTTTCTCGCTTCAACTATTAATGCAAATGATGAAGTGAGATATATACCACTAGAGATATTAGATTAAATTTATTATATAATATAAATTTATATCATCGTGTCGTGGCCGCTGTTTTATGGGTGCCGAAACGACCACCTTCACAGCCTGTTTATAAATCTGCCACTGTTGGTAATTATGAAAGTGGTCTAATTATAAGTCATATATTTTTCCTTCCGAGATATTTAGATATTTGGATTTGAAATATTGAGAAATTTAATTTTCTATGATAACATAACGATAAAAGTACTTATTTTTAAACATATATATTATTTCCAATTTTTTAATTTTTCTAGAATTCTTTCATAATTCAGTTTGTTTGAAATTTTTTTCTTTTATATTTTATTACGTCTGCTATTATCGTCAGAATGTAGTTGAAGTCTCCGCGAGAGAATTGCTTTTTACGAGAACGCACCGAGTCTTCTCAGTTCTATAACGATTTAATTGTAACAATTATGACTCGTGGTCCCCTGTTTCTCGACTCGTTCGTCCTTGTCTGATGCTTGTTAGTGAACGTAATCGTGTCGTAAGCCGTGACGTCACTTATCTCCGTGTCTCGTAACCGAGTTTAATTTATCACTCGACATACATACATATATGTATGTATATTGTATAGTATGATACCGTTGTATAGGAAAGCCATAAAATATCATTCACGTATTATCAAAGTTTACGTGTTTACGTATTGATTCTTATCGAACGTATTAAATGAAAATGCGTGCTAGTGTGACAAGTGTTAATGGAAGAAACTAAAAAAAAAAAGAAATAAATAAAAAGAAAAAAAAAAAAAGAAAAAGAAATTTAAGGGGACACCCGGGTTTGAACCGGGGACCTCTCGATCTGCAGTCGAATGCTCTACCACTGAGCTATATCCCCGTTCGAAAGTTTCACTCTACAAAGATTATATCTGGGACAACGAACGAGTTTAGTCTTATTCAACATTTCTTATCTATAGTCAATATTTCGTAAGAACGTGTTACTTTGCGTGGAAACTTGTTAAATGATTTATTTTTTTTTTTTTTTATATATACTACTATCTAAATCATTTAGTCGAAACCGTATTGCATATAATGTTATCAATTTAGAATACATATATAGTACCGAAACTCGTATTTTCAATATTAAGGATTATCGATATTTAATTTCAGTGCAATCGATCGTACCACGAGCTTGACCGTTTAAACGTGTAACGGCCTCTTGATATAGACAGATGCACCAATGCACGTCGCAGGTAGATAACGGAATTTCCGGAAAAGTAATGGCGCGACCGGTTTTCCGACACGTGACAGACAGAACCAGCAAGTCCATTACGATTACGGTAACGAGCTCGCCTTGAATTTCTCCGTTTCTACTTAAATTTGAACGTTTAGCACGATTTAACACGAATAAAATTATCTTTTCGATCGACCCTACTATTTTAAACGTTTGAATGAATATTTTATTCGAGGAATAAATTTGCATATATAATCCATCAATTTTCGTCTCACGTATTATATACATATACATATACTCACACATGTATATATATATATACATATACACACATATACATATATGTACATATAATATAAGAATAATTATTTTTATGCTTAATTTAATTTCAAATAAAGTACGTTGTATATATAAACCTATAAGAAAGCGTTCTGTTCCTTATGCTCAGCTCTTATTGGTTGCATTTACATGCATCTTCGTTGATGCACTTCGTAAAAAAAATATCGTTTCAAACTTTAAGGTTATACTGGCGCCCTCTGCGAGGATTAAGAATTAAATACTTTGAGATATGTCGATAAAACAGATTTTCCCGTGAAGCTTCAATTTTTTGTTTTTGCTCGATTAAAATAAAAACGTTCAAAGTCCGTCTATAATATATAGAAATTTTCAAATTAGATTAGATGGATTAGAAAAATAAGACTTACTTATTCTTGGTCGAATTATTAACGGTCGATGTCGTGGTTCCGGTTGTACGTTTAATGGGAGCCCGCCCTCCCGAACCCACGGACATTCCGCTTCGAGCCTGAAATAAATATTTTAATATTAATTAAAAAATTAAAGGATAACATTTATTTGAACTAATACAAACGACATTTATGCATCGAGGAAACAAAGAACCGATAATTAAATATATATTCTTGTCAGCGAAACATAGTGGAACGAATTGTTTCAAATCGAACTTTTATACAATTATAATTATTTTTAGAGATTGCAGTAAATTGCATATATATATATATATATGTATATATGTATAATATAAATATATAATATGCAATGAATTAATGTAATACAAACATTTTATTAAATAAATTGATAGGATATTTATAACATGAATCACGAAATTGAAACTGCAAATCAATACATAACCTAAAAAACAATTCATCCGCTTGAAAAAAAAAAAAAAAAAGGATAATACTAATTGTTAGACGACATTAGACGTACAACATATAAGTTTGTTATAGATGATATCAGCTTGTGTAATTATTATTTCCGCAAATTGTAAAGAGTGATTAATCGTTTCAAGATAAAAATACCTTTGAAAACATGATGACTTTCTAATGACGAAAGAGAGATATATACATATCAATTAACGTTCTTCTACATCTTTTCTTCTTTTTTAGTTGAACACGTAACATTTGATAAAAATGAAAATATATACGGAAAAAAATATGTATATACATATAGCAGAAAAAAAAACCGCGTAAAAAGACAACAAAGGTTAGATCAATTCTCTTTGTTATCTCGATGTCGGATTTTAGATATTTTCTCTGTAGAAGTTTTGTTTTATCGCACACGCGAATCCTCGATCTTGTTAGGGGGACATGGACATGAACACGCTAACGTTCTCAGCACGCACGAACGATTCTAACGAGAGATTATGCGAAATACAAAATGCACGAGAGCCTCCTTGAAGCGTCGAGCGCAAACGTAATTATGAAAACGAAGGACGACGATGGGGAAACAACAAAAGACGAAAGTATGAATTCGGAATGATAATTAAAATAAAAGAAAAACCAAAAAAAAAAAGAAAGTATAAAAAAAAACAATCTACATATCGATATTGTTACAGATAAAGTGATCGGTATCAGTATTCGTAGGAATCGATATATTGATGATATAATGATATCAAAATTATATATAAACAAGTGAATGAATTATAAGGGATATTAGAAAAAGATATTAGAAAGAAGGAAAAAATGAATAAATATTACCGAATTTCCACCTAAAACTTCCCAAAATTGCTTGAACATCGTTTCCGATATGGGTTAAGTTTCTTCGAAGAATCCTTGATACGTCGCTGAGAAAGAGAGAGAGAGAGAGAGAGAGAAACAGAGAGAAAGAGATGCGTGAATTTATGTACGATAGTTCGAGATTGGAAATTCTAATCGCACTTATTTTGCATATGCACCTTTACGTCGTCCTCGATATAGTCACTTATCGGGACGTTTAAATCGACGATCAATGTCGTTCATTCTCGTGCTTTTTCGAAACTCGAAAAGATTTCACTCTTTGAAATTCGTACGGATTACTGATTCTTTTTCAAACATCGCTTTTATTCATTCTTTATTTATCGTTGATTATAAAGAAGATCACCGCTACACAGCTCGTTGAATTTCACGTATGAGGAGAGTTTAGAAAATTCGATCCCGCGATAAAATTTCTAATTATAAGTATAATTAATTCCACAGTTTCACCGATTTCGCGCTACACTTTCTGAACTAACGTTACAACGTACGTGAACACCGACTGAATTCGAACTGCGAAGATAAGAATTAAGTTCCTAGCGATAAGAAAGGAAATATCTTGAGATATACGCATTTAAAAGCGAGTAGTGTGGGCAACATTTGTTATACACACAGATACTTAGAAATGCATTCGACCATCGAGTTGTGTACATCAACGATTAGTAGAGTGGAACGTATAAATCGTAATTTATTTCGAAAAAAGAACATTTTTACTATATACATATATGTACGTATATATATATATATATAATTTATAGTTTTATATAGTTTATACAAAAAATAATGTATTATCATATATCAACATTTTACCGTTTTACTTTAAACGTTACAGAATTCAAATTCCGCGGGGAAATATAGCGCGCGATATTTAAAATTCGAATAAGCGCTTTCATCAAGATGGCCTCCTTTTCATCCCTCTTACCATATCATGGGATATGTTAGATGATATGCTAGAGAGAAGGGGAAATTTAATAACAATTTTCAAGAGCTTTAATACGCAAAGCGAAGGGGCAACCGATCGGCAAGGCGGCGTCCGTACGCGTCGTATACACGCGTCGTGTGTACCTGCGAAGGTTCATCGAACCTTCTGCTGCCGCGTATACGGGTTCTCGGCCAATAATAAAGATGCACGCCCGGTACGTAACTACGCTTCGTACATACATACGTAAGTACGTCAAGAGCAAAGAGTTGGGACATTTTTTATTCGAATTTGAGAAGAGATAATCTAAGTATTATATTATTTATCTTTGAACAACATTTATTTTATATATAGGAGATAAATAAAATATTCTCAAGGGAAAATGTTTTGCAAAAGGAGAAGTGTACTAATAGAAAAAGAAAGAAAGAGAAAGAGAAAAGGAAAAGAAATTGGATCTATCTCGTTCGTATATATATAATAAATATTGTTTGTTAAGACTTTCTCACGCAAAATCTCAACTTTGTTATGCTAATGTACTCCAACTTCTACCTTCCCACATGTGAGTACACGAAAGTTACCTATTTAACTTACTATATTACGAAAGGATCACACGCTCTTGGCAATCGAAGGATTCCAAACACCTTCTCACCGGATTCTTGCTCTACATTTGAATTTCGCGCGATTTTCGACGATGTCGGTCGAATCGAAACGAATCAAAATCTGTTACGGACGAACTGAATACGTATGTGTGTACAGTAACGGTCAGAAATCGAGTACACGCCAGATTTATAATAGATCATATTGTGTTATATCGATCGTCCGTTTCTATATTACAGTCAGAATTATTGAAATGAATTTTCTACAGGATGGTCCGAAACTTTCTATACGATTATAAAAATCGATTACTCCTTTTCGAGATTTCTTACACTAATTCTTTTTTTTTTTTTTTCGATTGCAAAACTACGTATCTAATAACTTTTCCTTTCTTAATAAGCTGAAATAAAAATATTAGTCTAAAAAGTTTCGAAAAAGGAATAATTCCTTTTCGACCTCTTAATGCATCCTACGTTAAGGAATGTTATTGGAATACTAGTTAGGAACGATTCTATCAATATTAAAAATAATAGTTTGGAAAAATAATAAAAATGAAGGGAGTATTTCAGGACGTATCATTTTTGCCCACTAGTGTATACACGTGTATTAACACATATATGTATGTATCTGTTAATTTAACGATCATTGAAATTTTTGATAAAGTATGAATGAAAAAAAAAAAAAAAGAAAAAGAAGAAAAAAAGGAAAAAGAAAAAAAGAAACAATATAGATTCGTCGTGAAATATATTTGTTTAATATCTGGGCGTAGGGTGTGGTCGACTATGGACTCTCTTTCCACGGGGCCTTTTCCTACGACCTACGCTTCTTGTCGCGTGGCCGGCAGAAAGATCGACAGCAGAAACCGGCCCACACGCGATCGTGGCCGTTCTATCTTCGACAGTGATCGCATTCGCTCGAACGCCCGCGAAATCGGCAACAGGTGTACAGACGTACATTACGTACTACATATATAGCTTGGTAAGTAAGGACGAGATATGTATATTTTATGTATGTATAGATGTATACCATAGAAGAAGGTGAACGCGCGCGCGCCAAAAGCATTTCACCTTTTCCCGCAGCTTTTCTCGCGCCAATCGAACCGTACAATAACGCGTTAAACTCGCGAGTTCTACCGAAGTTCATCGAACTCCAACGTACCGTTGCCGGTTTCTATATCGTATCGTTCTTCGTTCATCATTCTTCTCGTAACACACTTCGACTTCTTTTTATTTTTTTTATTTATCTATTTATTTATTCTTTTTTTAAATTGTTATTCATCTATTTACTTATATTACTTTTCCTTTCTTTTTCATTTTCTCTTCCTCTTTTATGTTCTTTCATTTTCTATTCCATCGTCATATTTTTCTTTTGGTTTTTCTCGTTCCCTCATAAGCGAACGAAGATCGTCGCCATTTTTGCGATAATTCAAACGTCACTCGAGAGCGGGAAAATTTTGAAAAATTTATCAACGATTTTAAGTACGTCGGTGATTTTATTAAATGTCCTAAATTGTGTTTTCGTTAAGTCGATTTAATCGATGTATCGATTTTTATATTTTTTATAATTATATATAATTTATTCAGATTTTTTTTATATGTACGAATGTCTTAAAAGAAATCGATAAAAATCGAGAACCTCTCGATTAACTCTGAATATTTCATTCGAATATTTCTCTTTTCTTTTTGTTAAATCATATTATACATTACAAACATATGAAAATAAAAAAGAAAGAAAGAAAGAAGAGAATCTTTTTATAATTTGATTATTTTCTTGTCAAGAATTGAATCGTCTGAAAGGATAGGGTATCAAGAAAAGATCTCATTAAATAAATTAAAGTTTTTTCAAGTAAATAATAAAACAACTTTCGGAGAGATAAAATTTCTCATTTCTTCTTCTTCTTTCCTTTTTTTTTTTATTCTTTTAAAAATGTGGCAGAGGAGCAGAAGAAATCGACAAATCGTCGATCGCACCTGTACATAGGTATCCTGTTTCCTTCACTGGTAATCCTTTCAGCAAAACGACACGTCGACTCGATGGAAAAAAAAAAAGAAGAAAAAGAAAAGAAAAAGAAAAAGTAAAGTCGAGGCGAGGGTGTCCCGTTCTAATAAAAGACGGGAAACACGCGCGCGTCGTCCTTTTGGACGACGGTCAGGATATGTCGACGCGTGCGATTCGGCAGTTCAATGCGAACTGACTACCTTCGTTCCATGCCATTCCATTCCTTGCTATTCCATACACCGTCTCGTTCAACGAGTGAACTCTCTCCCTCCTGTTCTTGATCCTTTGCTCTCTCTTTTTCTCTCTCCCTATCTTTATCTCTTTTTCTCTCTCTTTCTCTCACACTCTTTCTCTCTTCTCCGATCGCTCTCGCTGTCGTCGTCACGCTATTCGCGCAATCTCCTTTACGATTATTAATTTCATTAGGACATCGATAGGAGCTGTTTCGAACTTGTCCGCCATTTTTCAAACGATAGGCCATTTCCGTCATTTGTACGCGCGGGAAATTCAAAACACATTTGATATTACTTATTCCATTCACAGATAATTAAAGGAGCCGATTGATTTTTTATTCTTTTGTCTGTAAATTTAATCTTGCGAAACTATGGGCAATAGAATCTATGTTATCTATGTATATCGCATCTGGTGCACTTCGTTCTCGAATAATTACATCGACATTATTAAAAATTTGTTTGGAGAAATCGTTATCATATAATAGAATTTGTGTTATAATTTATGTCATTTCCACGCGTTTCAGAAATACGAATTATGTTTGGTATTATCTCATTTTTCAATGATTAAAAAATTGATGGCTTTTTTAAAAGATAAAAACGATATACCAAGAGTCTTGCCGAAAATGATTTAGCTTGTTTTTCTCTTCTGTATAAGAACGTTTCTGTATACGGTCACGGATAGCGTATGCGCGATTCATAATACACTCGATACGCTTGCGTAACACGCGTACAAGCTATAATATGTCCGATCCGGTTGCATACCGTAATGCGTCGCACGAGAGATCCATCCAAATACTGTCTACAGTCGATTCTCACGAGTTTTTAACAATTAATACATAACTATTCAGCTATTATAATTATTGTATGCGTATATATATATATATATATATATATATATATATATACGATCCTAGATGCATGAACATTTACATACTTCACGTACAATTACGTGAAAAAACTCTTGAAATATAATATCGAAGTCTATGCATTAGCACACGTAGCATCTATAATGTATTTAGAACGTGTCCATTAGATTATACGTGTTTTGTTTGAAATAAATAAATCGTGGGTGGCTCGTTGACTTTATAAAGATAATTATTATACACCCAATCTAAAAAAAATCTCGATACGATACAATGTAGGAAAATGTGAGATTAACGAAGAGTTTATAGCAATAGAAAAATTTTCAGGTTCCATATTTAATGAAAAATTCGTATATTACGATTTTGAATTTATTCGATTTGATTGTTCTATATCCATTTTGAAGAAACTAAATCGAATAGTCTCAGTCCGTTGGTAATCCAATGTAAAGGATTATTATTACTATTATTATTATTATTATCGTTATTATCATTATTATTATTATCATTAATCGTGAATGGATATTTGTTACGACCTTGCTCTCGGTAAAGTAGGTGACCCTCCGATTTAATCGTCGCTAATTTCATTAGTGCGGATCGGAAGATGTGAGGTAGGGTGAGGAGAGGGGTGGTGGCTAGAAGGAAAGGGGGGAAGGAAACCCCGTGATTCTTGCGGAGGAGGAAGAAACGTGCTTATGCTCTTGTTGCGCTCCAAATACCTCTTCGGTTCTTTCTACCCACCTGCCGTGATTCTATTTCTTGTCATCCCACGTAGATTCGGTCGTGGAAAGCGACTAACTATAGGCCCTTCTCGGGAATCCATTTTCCACATTTCCCCTTCTTATTTTAAATCGTCGATCGATATTGTTTCACGTAATATCAAGAGATTCCTTTTCTCAAGAAGCACAAATAAAATAATCGTTGCAGTATCACCTAAAAAATATACAAGAAATATGATAAAATGTCACGTACGATCGTTTTTCTTTTTGGCGATACATTTCGTCACTTTTAAATTTCCCGCCTTTACAACATCCGCTCGTATCTCGATTTTGTACACTTATCGTCGTATTAGAATATAGGATAATAGCGATATAAAGTTAATTAAACAATCTATTAATATTGTTACGAGGTAATAAAGAAAGAATACATTGTCGAACAATAAGAATGACTGTCTTTATCAACTTTGAAATGAATCGATAAATCGCATTGCGAAACACACGAAACGATGTTAAATGTAGTACTACGTGAGAAAGAAATTTTTATTTCGTTGGAACGATCGAATTCGATTTTTGAAGTTTTAGAAAAAGAAAGGAAGGTTAATTTATAAAATAGTACATGAGCTTTCGTCAAATTCGTTCATAACGGAGAAATGAAAATATCGTTGACGTAGATCCGTGTTTTGTAGGTACCTGCTTACATACGCGTTTCCGTCCATCCGAATGCAAAGGAGAAAAAAACGATGTTGCTACTTACAAAGATTCCTATGGCACACTACCCGATGAGCCACCTCGCTAACGTACTTGATCATCGTAAGAGACCGACAAGTGTTTCAGTGCGAAGATGAGTGGGGTGATCGCTAACGGGTCGGGAAAAACTTTCATTCGTTTAAAGAGACTATCAGCTCCATCTATGTAGCAGAAGTTCGTGATTGATCGGTTTCGTCGGTAAAATTTCTGAATGTTATCTATTCAATAGAATATTTGTTAAGTGCTTTTTCTTTCTAATATTATAAATTAAATTATTATTAATCAAGAAATTATTATTTGTATTAAATAAATATTTTTGTTACGAAAATAATATTTACGTATAGAAAATCGTATTGAATTTGACTATGTTGTAGCTATAAATTGTAGTTTTTCAAAAAAGATCTGCTTATGATTATGATTTAAAATAATTTAATTGAAGTAAAAGATTCATAATAATTGATTTATAAGATTCGTTATAAAGAGTTTCTTTAGGAAATTCCATTATGAAAGTCTCTTTAATTTATTTGGAGTTACTTTCTAAAATTGTTCCACAGAGCGCGTCCATGAGTCATAGAAAGATGGCGGCATCTGTGACGACTTGTTTGAATTGAAACGGAGAAAAATAATTCATATGGTGTTTATATAAGTTATATTTGTGATTGATAATCTATATTATATGATCGAATATATTTATTACAATTATTTTTCTACGTAGTATAAGCTTGTTTTGCTCAATTTTGTGAATGACGTATTACACTTCGGAATTACGATAAGAATATGTAACGTGTTTTTTGGAATATGTTTATAAATTATAGTTATTAATAATATAAGTATATGATATTTGCATAGTGAAAATGACAGAAAACACAGGTACGTTAAATACTTATCCTTTTTTTTACATATTATATTTTGAAATGACAGTGTTTGGTAATTTCAATTAGTAACCTATATATTCAATTAATTTTATTTTAGAATCTGTGATATATCTTGTCCTTGTAGCATTTTTATGGGGTGTAACTAATCCATTAATAAAGAAAGGTGCAAGTGGTTTAGAAAATATAAAAGCAAAAACAAGCTGTGGTCAATTTTTTAAGGAACTTTATTTTCTTTTTACCAATGCAAAGGTTTCCGTTTTTCTTTTAATCCGCAATAAGAAAAACTATTATATTTTAATTGATCTTAATTTTTATTAGTACATGACACCATTCTTGTTCAATCAAATTGGATCTTTGCTGTATTACTTGGCCTTGCAAGGTGCAGATATATCTTTGGCAGTTCCAGTTTCTAATTCTCTTACCTTCGTGATTACCGCTGTGACAGGTTGGATCTTAGGAGAGAAGAGAGCGGAGAGAAGTAAGAAATTTACTATTGTAGATATTATCTTTCTATGAAGTATTTTATGCGTTCCTTGATATTGTGTTTCAGACACATATATTGGAATGATATTGATATTGATGGGAACTACTTTATGTTGTTGGGATAAATTATATACATTAGAATAATTTTCTTTAGATGTTATGTTGTAAAATAATGGATGATATGTTTTAGAGAATATTGCTTTAACCGGTGGATCAGAGAGATAACAAACAGATCTGTTTCTCTATTTTTTTACGAACAAAGCTTATTAGTTAGTAAACATTTATGATATACACAATATTATATGAGAGCCAAAATATAATATATACATATATACGTATAATATATTATTATCATACTGTTGTAATTTATAAAACACTCCTTAGTTTGTGATATCGTTTTGAAATTCTTTGAAATTATGATCGTTTATTTCAAATTGTTATTCATGTTACAAAATATAACTTGTCGCCAGAGTCCAATGTCTCCGTACATTTAATATTATTTTTCTTACACTTGTGTGAAGGACTAATAACTATGTTAATGGACAATACAAATTTATCAGTAAACCAATACAGACCATCCATATATCCATGATATTTACATGCAATCCTTAATGATTCATATGTACATACACATATAATTAGCACCAAATGGAAATGAAACTTATGGTGCAGATGACTATTTTTGTCACTGAGTAAATCGATCCTTTCAACAATATAACGGCGTATCACAGTACAACAGAAAATTGTTCTATGCTTATCATTTACTCTGTTGTCACAGTCAGTGTCGAGATGAAGTAATATAAGCAAAGATTCTCTCGCGTAACAAACTATTTTCCCAGATGAAAATCGTAGCCGTTGATGATCGTGATCATTTAGTGACAAATGGATGTTCGTATAGGAAAGATCTCGAGATTAAAGTATAACAATAGCAAACAATAAAGGATTAATATTACAAGTATATACATAAAAAAGCAGAAGAAGAGAGAAGAAGAAGAAGAAGAAGAAAAAAAAAAAAACAGAAAGAGGAGAAAAGTTTACATTAGCCTATGAACAAAAGAAATTTGTATATACGTCGTGTTTTTAAGTACGTGCTTGGCTTTTATACTTTTTACAACGCGACTCGTGAAATAGTTATTCGTATATAAAATATATTTTATATCGCTAATCGCATTTTTCATTTTCTTTTTTTTTTTATTTCATTATAGAGAATACGATCGACGATATCGGACGATATCCAAGAGAGTAAGATATTAGAGAGAAAATTTTGATTTATATTAAAAGTATAAAAGATCTATGCAAATGTAAATGGCACTCGCATTCACGGTAGTATAAATTCTTTTCTTCTTTCCTTGTTTTTATAAATTATACTACGCGTATATATAATATATACCGTTTAATTAATATATTCGATACCCGAATCGGAGAAAGAGGAAGATAGAGAAAGAGCACGAATTTTTTTAATATAAGTGCCACGTTCGTTTAAATATTTTCTTTTTTCGTTTTGATCCGATGCATTCTCTTCTTATGCAACAAATTTAAACGATTAAATTTGGTAGAGAGAAAGCTTTATGTGTATATATATATATATATATATATATCAATTTATTCGATCATTCATAAATTGTTTTCTTAAACTTCAACTTCAATTTCGAAATCGTGGCATGACTTCGTTTTTAAGAATCTTATTAAAAAATATTATTCATTCGGCTATCTTTCATCGAATCTTCGTACTCGCGTTTATCATTAAAGTTCAAATTCTTCGGGTTTTCATTTGTTTGTTAGTACCGATATACATATAAATTATTCATCTTTGTTACGTTAGAACAACAAAGTGTTAGAGATACTTTTTTAATACGATCAATTATCATAAAGAAGATAATAAAGTTTTAATGAGATTTGTAACAAGAGAAAAAATAAGTAAGGTTTTTAAACAATCATTAAATCGTATATTGTGTATTTTGTAATACGAATGCACGCATATAAAAGTCGAGTGTAGTTCCAAGTTTGTTCGTTTGTTCGTTTGTATTTTTCTCAAAAGATTCGATTCATACAAGTCTAATAAATTTACTGTGTTTAAATTGTTAATAGATTAATGTTATCTCACTCGCTCGCATTGTACGGTAATAGAATAAAGAGACAAGAAAAAAATGAAAAAAAAAAAAAAGAAAATAAAATAAAAGAACAAAGGAGAAGGGAAAAAAATATGTAAATTAAGAAACTGTCGTGTTCACGATCGCGAATTGGCGATGGATCCGACTTGTTAATTTTCAGCCGCTAACGATTACGAATATTACTTATGAAACTCAAGACTAGCATTGATCAATGGCCTTTTCTTTAGGCCCGGGATTTTTTGCTCTTTAGCTTAAACCATCCCGCGCTCTTGTTTGGATCACGTGGTACGGATGTTGACCTACTGAGCTCTGGCTTCGAGCTCACGCTCCGAGATTTCGTCGATAGCGATTCCGTGGAAACGGTCCTGTCCACTTTCTGCTTGTCCTTTGATTTCAACGTACTGCGATTGATCGTACCTATAAAAAAAAAAAAAAAAAAAAAAAAAAAATGAAAAAGATTAAAACAAAATCAAATTAGTTTATACACGAATGAATGAATTAGAAGTTATTAAACATTAAAATATTTCATAATGCCATAATATCTATTATAGAAAAATATTTTTGTCGCTGAATGAATATTGAGTGATTTTCAATAAAAAATATTAATGTTTCTAATTAAGAATTAGATAATTATTGTATTATTATCATTTCTCACCGGTTTTAGAAAGATTGTCTTTGCTTCGTCGGGCTTCTTTACCCCTACGACTGAGCGTCTCGCGACTTCTTTGTCTACGTCTTAAAGTCATCATTGGTTTTTGATGTTGTTGTTGATCATAATTGATTTCGAAAGGTTCCCTATAGTGTCTTGGTTTCCAAGGAGCTAAAACGCTCACACTCCTAGACACGGTTCTCGTGTGCGATTGTAGAGGTCGATTGAGTTCCTCTCGACTCGCTGCTCTACGTCGTTCGTTCGGTCCAGGTATTTCGCCGACTGTAAAAATTCATGAACTTTGCATTACCAGGATGAAAGTTGAACCGTTACAAGTAAAACTCGATTGAAGTGAATGTAATGTACATAACGGCTGGTAACTAACAAGCTGATCTATTATTAAATAAGATTTAATGGATATATATTGGACTAATAACAAATACAAATTTTTTATCGAATTGATTTGGTGAAAAGTGAAAGTATCGAGGCGACATATATATATATAATTGTAATTAATAAAAAAAAATATGCTTGAATTATGTAAATCTATTTATAGATATACGTATTATCTACAATCTTTGATTAGAATTATTTTCGAGTATAAAATATATCTAATTCGAAGTTATCCTATTTTTCTTCATACTTACTCGTAGTCGCATGCAAATATACGACAGATCTTTGCGATCTTTGGGAATTTTGGCTCTGTTGACTGCTATCACCGGTAGTACTCTCACCGGAAGAAAGAGCGCTTTCGGCTAATCTTGGTGGTTTCCTCGGTGGTGCGACAATACCGAGATTATGGCTCCTGTTCGAATTGCTGACATCACGTTTTGTACAGACACGCTCGTCGACTCGTTTGTTTCTAAAATGAATAAACTTTTTTTATTAATTCGTTGCGATATAAATCTGCCTATATATAATTTTCCTTCTTTTTTTTTTTCTCGTTATGAATCTCGCACAATTAGTGAATTTTTATTAATCTCAACTCAATCTTTTTTCATGATATATTCATAAAGAAAAAAAAAAAAAAAAAACAAATATTAATAAAACTGTTTGTCCTTTATAGAAGTGTACAAATAATTATGTAAAGAAATTATTGCACAGGCATATTTTATTATTTACCTGATATCACGGTTCGATGAGACCGATTCCTGATCGGTGTCGCCGAAGAAGCGAAGATTCTTTTGAACGGAAACTCGTTCCGGGGCGGACGATGCCTCCTCGTCCTCCGTTCCGGTCGTCAAGATCTCACTTTCTGGTATTCTTGGTTTCTTATCCACGCTCTGAAAAGTATACATATGCGTTATTATATTATAAATGAACGAACTAAAAATCATTATTTCGATCTAAATTATAAAGGCATAATAAAAGTTTAAGAAAAAAAAAAAAAAGAAACGAAACAATTTTTTTTATAGTTACCAAGAAGACAATTGACGAGAAAATCTGACTTTTATGGCCTTATTTTCTCGATGATTGTAAACAAAGAAAATAAAATAAAATAAAAAAATTAAATAAAAATGTAGAAAAAAAAACAAAATTCTTCTTTTATAGTTGAAGAAGATAATCGACGAGAGGATCTGGCTTTCTGTAGCCTCATTTTCTCAATCATTATAAAGAAAAGTAAAAGAACAGAAAAAAAGAATAAATAAAATTGAAGAAAAAGAAATAAAATCCTTCTTTTATAGTCTCGAAGAGGATAATCGACGAGAAGATCTGGCTTCTCTAGCTTCATTTTCTCGATCATTATAAAACAAAAATAAAAATAGAAAAAAAAAAGGAAAAAAAAACTCTTCTTCTATAATCTAGACTCAATAGTCTTGAATCAACGAGAAAATCTGGCTTATGTAGTCTCATTTTCTCGATCATTATAAAATAAAAATAAAAATTGAAGAAAAGGGAAAAAATTCTTCTGCTATAATTTTGACTCTATAGTCTTGAATCAGTGAGAAAATCTTACTTATGTAGTCCCATTTTCTTGATCATTATAAAATAAAAATAAAAATTGAAGAAAAGGGAAAAAATCACTTTTTTTTTCAATCTTAACCCTACATAGTCTTGAATCAACGAGAAAATCTGATTTATGTAGTCTCATTTTCTCTCAATATCATTATAAAATAAAAGAATAAAAAAATAAAAATTGAGGAGGAAAAGGGAGAAAATTTCTTCTTCTATAATCTCGATATAATAACATTGAATCAACGAAAAAATCTGTACCTTATATGTAGTCTCATTTTCTCTGCGATCGTTATAAAATAAAAAGAAAAGGAAAGAAAGAAAGAAAGAAAGAAAAAAAAAAAAGAGAAAGTAAAAAGAAAATCGAAGAAAGGAGAAGAAAATGTTCATTTTTTTTTTCTTTTCCATCTTTCTTTTTATAGTTTTAACTCTATAGTTTTTTGGAATCTTGTAGTTGAAAAAAAAATTTCCATCTCTTTAGGCTCTTTGTGAAAATGTTCGATTCGTTCATCGTTCGATAGATCATCCTGCATAGCCGAGATTCACGTGCACGCAATCATCTCTATGCAACTATCCAAGATAGCTTTAGGGTTAACCTCAAGCTACGATCGTGTTCCAAAGAAACGAAGGGAGGAAGGGAGTGAGGAAGGAAGGAAGGAAGGCAGGAAGGAAGGAAGGAAGGAAGGAAGGAAGGAAGGAAGGAAGGAAGGAAGGAAGGAAGGAAGGAAGGATCGAAATATCGGTGTGCCCGTTCTCTCCCTCTTGGGATGCTCGAGAAAGCTAAGCAGCCCTTCGATCGGCACTTAATCTCGCGATTAAATTAAACCACAGAGCGCGGAGTTAGATAAGCATTTAATCAAACCGGTAATTGGAGGTTGTATTGGTCTAATGGCCTCTGCTTCATACGGGTCCGTAGCTAACAAGGGAAGGATCGGATATGGAAACGTTTTCCTTGCTGTTCTCCTTATACCAAAACGTGTTGTTACCTTACTATTGTTAACAAGATTTAAGTATAAAGATCATATTCAAAGTTTTGCAAATAAATATATCTACTCGAAGGAACGTCGATATTATTTAAAAGAATAATTAAGAAAAGTAGTTTGAATAAATTTAAGATCAATTTATGAAAGTAAAACGAATAAATCAAATTTAAGTATAGACATATTAATTCTTTTTTTAATTTTCAATACACTCGAAAGAACGTAGACATTTTAAATAAATAAATTTCACAAGCTTCGAAGATCAATATGAAAGTAATACGAATACATAAAATTGTATATAAATGTTGAATAGAAAAGGATGATCGATCGATAACGAAGATTACAAAATCGTAATGTTTCGGAGGAATTTTTTATTTATTTCTTTTTTTTTTTTTAGAATTAATAAGACATTTTTAAGTTTAAGCTTCGGTGTATCCAACGAATGAATAAATTTGCTCCTTTATTTTTTATTATATCTCGTACACGGTAGGATCGCCCACTCATGAGCAGACTACGCCGGATTCGGATAAGGACTCGCAACGGACTTGTTTGTCGAACCTTGAAGAACCGCCTCGTCGCAAAGAGTTGACGTCATGTCCGGAAATATTCAACGAAGACTCGTTCTCGACGATTCCCTTAAACAGGTGCTACCACCTACGACGTTGCCTAATTCTACTTTTTCTAACTCTCTATTCTAATTTAAACGAGCGATCCTATATTATGACGTATGAAATAGCTTTTCGAGAAAAAACAAATATTACAATTACGAGAGCGCATTGATATTTTTTTCCTTCTATTGATAATTCCTTATTTGGTTGTTTACGTTCTTTGAAATAATAGGTCATATTTTTCTTTTTTTTTTTTTTAGAGATCGTAAGAATCTTTTAAGATCTGACACGTGTACGAACGTAATTTATTATATTTCTCGCGATCGTTTTTGTATTATGCGAATATCGAATACGATCTAATTTTAATTTAATCGTAATTTTAATTTTGTTAACTTTGTTATAATTTGAGTGAGTGATCCTATATTATTAAGTATTATTATAGTTTAGATACGTTCGATCGCGTACCTTGGTACTGGATTTATTTTTCCGTGACAGAGATTTGAACCATCCCTTTCTTTCAGCCTCTTGTCCTTGATTTTCTCTCGTGAGCGTGTTACTCGATTCGCAAAAGGAGTCCTCGTCTCTGGTAAGGGTACCGGTAGATCTAGAGAGCCTCGTTGGCCTCGATGGACTTGGACTTCCGCTTGGCGTGGATAATCGTCTTCGTTGACTATAGTCCTCCTGTAATGACATTAAATAATTAATGTATAAATTATATTCAAAAAAGTATATTAACAACAACAACGTACACGATATTTCTAAGTATTTCTTTAACATGTTACCGAATGACACCTAATACATTTTAATAGTTCATTAGAAATAAAATGAAGGTTCAATTTGATAAGTTGTAAAATGTTATAAACGTACTTATATTATCGAAACGAGCGATAACGTTTAATCGAAAGTAACATGATGGATTATTTAACGCTGCAAGATATGCAAAATAGAACGTTTTCCCCCTTACCAATCGATTCTAGACCCATTAATATGCAGTATATATCTAGATTTAGGATTCCCCGGAGATCATTAATCAGAGTATAATAATAAATTAGTCTCGTCTCTAATTTGAGAGTGTATGTCTGATAGATAACGATCGCTAATCTGGAAGCAGAATTTTTTTGTAAAATAAAATAAATCCTTGACGTTATTAACGGCGATTTATTTTCAGTCATTGATACAAAGTGGCTACCTAGGATTCGAAAAGCTCGACGATGAAAGAGTGGCACGTGCGTTATTAAGGGAGAGGGGAGAAAGGTGAGGGAAGGGGCTTGAGAGGCGGGAAGAGGTGGACAGGCTTTCGATAAGCAATATAATAACACATCGCACAGATTCGAGCGAGCACGTAGTACTCGACGCATAAACTGTTAAATGACTCACAATGAATAGCCCGTATCGCGGAATCATCTGCATAGTACAAGCCCTGTTCGCTTCCCTCGTACTCTCCATATATACGAGCAACAATATCCCTTGGTGGTTTCCATAACGAGTACATGCCAGGACCGACGACAACGACGAACGAGAAGAAAAAGGGAAAACTTACGATCTGTCTCTGTATGTGTGTGCGGGTAGGTGTCTGTGTGTATGGGTTTATATATATTTCACGTATGTCACGGTGTATACATATGTATTTATATGAGAGCCGATGTGAAGCGTGTACATTTATACGTGTATGTGTAGATCGTGACGTGTGGCTTCGTATCATACACGACGTATATGCGTGACGTGTGTTTTGTATTTATGTAGACGCGCGTACGTGTGTGTGTGTGTGTGTGTGTGAGTTTATGCGCGCTTGCGTGTGTACCTTAAGGGCATCGTGACCCACGCAGAGCACTGCTAACTCTTTATATACCGGCAGCGTGTGTTCACGCTCCGCGATTTTACTCTTCTCCGACCTTTCTCTCATTCTCTTTTCCTCTTATCCATCTATCCATCCCATCCATCCTTCTTTACTTCCTTCCTTCTTTCCCTTTCGCTTTCCTTCTCTTCTCCAACTTACCCTCCGAGACCGTTCGGGACTCGGCGTGGGCCTTCGAGATTGGGATAGGTCGTTTACTCTCCTCGTAGCCCGTTCTTTTCCCCCACCACCTGTCTCCTGCAGCACGCGCATCAGAGTCCTCTGCCCTCGCTCTTTCCTTCCCTGATGTCTTACCTTTGCACGATCCCTTTGACTCACAGTCCTTCGTTATATGTGCTACAGCGTTGATTTTGGTTTTTTCAACGATGACGTTGGTTTTGTTTTGTTTCTGCTTTTTCTTTTTCTTTTTTTTTGATGCGTTTTACGAATATGCGGTTTTTAAATCATGTTTTATCATGTTTGTTCCTCGAGTCTCTTTTTCATATGTATGTTTCATTTCATTAAGTAGGTAACATTTACTGAAACTTGATTTTTTTCTCGAGAAAATAAAAGAAAATTTTAGAGATAGAAATATAGGGTGGGTCGGAAATCTTTGGATGGGTTAATAGTTCTTGGCTTTATTTTAAAATTAATTTAAAAAATCAATTACTCGTTATCGAGACGTTTCGAGCTTGTAATTTTACAATCTGGAAACAAAAAGTTAGCTTGAGAAATGTCGAAAAAGTGTGATTGATATTTAAAAGTATCTAAAAACTTTCATTTCAAGCAGTATAAAAAAACTTTGTGATTTCAAAGTTGCAGTTATACATGGTTAACTATAAGTTCATATTATTTGCATTATAGGGACAGAAACGATCTAGAGAAATAAAAGTGACGATCGAGCGAAGTAGCGATTCGAGAGTTATCTTTCTCGAGTTGGCGAACGAGAGAGAAAAAAGAAGGTAAAAAAGGGAGTGGAAGAGAACGCGCGTACAGTGCCGATGGCATAAGAAGTATATAATAAGGGGGAATCACGGCGCTGTACAAAGGGGCATTACAGTAAGATCTGTAACGCGCAAAGCCGCAAAATAAACGAACGAGGCGTAATGGGCATCGAGAGAAGGTCGTTCTGGCCGATCCTTCGTTAGCGTATGCGCGCGCGTAACTGCGTAACTGCCAAACGGAATGTGTTAGTATCCGCTTGGGGAAAGAAAAACTGTGATCGTTCGATATAGGAAAAGAGAAAGAAAAAGAAGAAGAAAAAAAAAAGAGAAAAGGCACGAGAAAAAAGAAAAAGAAAAGAAAAGGAAAACCTCACGAGATTGTCGATAATTATACGGTATATAGAAAATAAACATTTTCATTATACTCTTTTTATCATCGTGTTATGTTGTATATATAGATGACTATAAAGATATGAATCTAGATGCCATGTAGACTTTGATGTTAGTTCAAAAGTTGTTTAAAGTGTATACTTAATGATAATGATATTTTTAATTAATTCGAAATCGATAATCTATAAGTAGGTAGGAGATTGCAAGGAGAACGTTGAAAAAAAATTAGATCAAATGTTTAAACGAATGAAAGAAAAAAAATATTAAGATCGTCGTAGAACAGTGAAACTTTGTGATGACGAAGATAGACAAGACAAGGCAAGACAAGACAAGACAAGACAAGACAAGATAAGACAAGACAAGGTAACGTAAGGTAAGTTGAGGTAAGGTAAGGTAAGGAAAGGAAAGGACGCATGTTCGCGCGTGCTGGCTTGCTTTTCGGTTCTTAGCGGCGCAAGGTCGCCCGCTCTCGTCCTGCACCGGTGGCAACCGGCACGTCGGGAGGTTTCTAGGAGGTTGAAGAGGGAAAGAGAGAGAGAGAGAGAGAGAGACAGAGTGAGAAAGGGTCTTGGTAGAAAACCGGATGCACACTTTTGCGCCCGTGTTGCACGGACGGACGACCACCACCGCGGCCATTAATAATCGGGGTCCACTGGAGGAGGAGAAGAGGAGGAGGATGAGAACGAAGAAGAGAAGGAGGAGAAGGATGAGGACGGAAAAGAAGAAGAACGTGGAGGAGAAGAAGAAGAAGGAGGAGGAGGAGGAGGAGGAGGAGGTTAAAGCACTTTTATTTTCTTTGGAATAACTACACTTAGGATCCTCTGTGATACACTTCTCCGGCTGTCAATGGACGCTTCTTCATGGGAAAGGTCCGAGAGAAGCTCTCGCGAATCGTTTCGCGACTATTCGAGCGAATCGCTTGGAACGCCCACGGATGGCTTGGCACTCCGATTCCTTCTTATATACGCTCCAACACTCGTGCACGAAACACCATCACCATCGTTGTCCTTTCTCTCTTCTCTCTCTCTCTCTCTCTCTCTCTCTCTCTCTATCTTTCTCTCTTTCTCCCTTTCTAGTGTATTCTCGTATCTCCATCCACGCTCGTAATTGATGAAATGACACCGAAGTGGAGAACGGACGGCCGTGACTATCGGATGTTCAAGATCGGATGCTGTGGTATACAGCATCCAAAGCCGACGGGCTTTCCAAGTACGAGATCGAAGCCTCAAAGACCGCCCCGGTTGCTCGCTCGGCCGAGCGGAGAACGCGCCAACGCCTCGGTGAATATTAATTATTCCGACGGGCTCCCACGAACGTCCACCAACGACTGACTCGATGATGCTTCTTCTAATCGGTAGTCGATTACGTTCTTATATCCTATCGATTTGTCCAAAAAATTTTCATCCTGATTTGTGACAGATACTCGTTAGAATTTCGATGAAATCGGTATTAAATATTAAAATCTTTACGATTTTAAAGTCTGAGATGTTTTCGACAAAGCACTTTATCGTTCTATCGATCTAAACATGTTTTTATCGATTTAAACCAAATTAAAAGCGACACCATTGAAAATGTCGATCTCGTCCATGAAGTTGATAAGAAAGGATTTAAGTAAAATCAATTTTTATGATTTTTGTAGAGTCTAAAGATAATAACGAGCTACGGGATATATTTATCCGTGTTGAAAAGTATTACGATCGGTAAGAGTGAAAACATTCGTTTAGAATCTAATCGTCGTCGATACGAAAAATGTTAGTAGTACGATCTCGGATGAATCATGTAAAATCTAATATTCTTTCTCATTCTCTCTCACAGTGACAAGTGGCATCCTAATCCGGGGTTAAGTATATCCTCACGTAGAAGGGTATTAGACTCGCGGGCACGAAGCGAATAGGTAATAGAGCTGCAGTTAGTTGCGAGAGGACTGTATCTCCCTGGTATCTCGTTTCTCCCGTGGCAGGATTGCGTTGCTCTGGCACACACGCCGCCGTATACTATAGCACTCCGGCATACCTTGAGCCCTCTCGGTGCGATACATATTGACCAGTCGGTTTACTACGAACGAAGAACCGCCGCTTAGAAGATGCTCTATGGGTAGTTACCGAGGGAAAGATGTATCTTCTCGTACCAAGTACTACAAACCAGCCAATCCTATCCTATCTTAGAGATTTTAACTTTACTTAGGAAAGAGAAAGAGAAAGAGAGAGAGAGAGAGAGAGAGAGAGAAAGAGAGAAAGAGAGAGACGTATAGAGGATACGCAAGAGAAAGAAAGAGAGTAGAACGCTCAACGCGGCAGGTAGAATCCTATCGGCAAATTGCAATCGGCGACCGCCTTGTCGGCAACTGAGCATAGAAAGCGAGAAAGGAAGATTGCTAAAGGGAAAAAGAAAGAGAAAGAGAAGGAGAGAGAGAGAGAGAGAGAGAGAGAGAGAGAAGGAAGGTATCTAAGCGTTCCACGAGTGATACCAATATCCGCCATTGTTTAGGACTCCTAGCCAAGGAGTTATCGTCCATGATCGTTCCGGGTAGTCGCAGTTGGTTCTGCTTTCATTGATACCTTCGTCCTACGGCTAGAAGTATATACCGGACAATCTACTATTCTCGTTCCTTCTTCGGACTATGATCTATGAGAGCCTGTAGGAAGTTAGAAATAGCGATGCGACGACGGTACCTAACTATAGTTGTTTATTTCTCATAGATAAGTGGGTGTAGGTAAGCGCTCGTCTAGACAAGAGGGATGGTTGAAGGAAATATTGAAAACGTTTGATGATCCATTTCAAAGATTCTATAGGGTTAGTTCATCTAATTCTTTTCTTCAAACACGAACAGGTTATTCTCTTTCTCTATCTCTCTTTCTCTCTTCCAAATAAAACTTACTATCGTATTGTTCTTTTCTATTCTTTGTCAACACTTTTATCTAACAAATGAAACGTTTTTATTCGTTCACATCGTAATAGCTTTTCCTGATTCTATAGGGTTAGTTTATCTAATTTTTTTCTTCAAACACGATCAAGTTGTTCTCTCTATCTCTCTCTTTCTATTTCTCTTTCTCTTCCAAGAAAAACCTACGATCGTGTTCTTCTTTTCTATTCTTTGTCAACACTATTATCTACCAAATGGAACGTTTCTATTTGTTTACATCGTAATAGCTTTTCCTTTCCGTTTTAAATCGTTTGTCCGATAAAGATAGACGTCGCGAGATACGTATCAAGTAAATTAGGTACTAAAGACAATCAACATGGATCGCTTCATTAGCCAATGTTATCCTTCTCGCGTACTTATTTACGAGCCGAGGAGGGTAGCGTCGTTATTGCGAAATTGTGGACAGCAGAATTGTGCTCCGACACGGAAGCAAAAAGAGAGAAGGATAGAGAGATATGGTTAGAGAGAGAGAGAGAGAGAGAGAGAGAGAGAGAGAAAGGAAAAATCGGTACGATACTAATGAGACTCGTATTTGGTGAGTATCTCGTTCGTAAGGTAACAAAAGTCACGATTGTAATGCATTTAGTGGTCTTTTATGTTTCCTCTCGTTAAGGATTCGTTCAAAGGATGTATTCAAGATCATGTAATATTTTTGCTTGGAGAATCGACTGGTTCTTTTTTTTTTTCCTACAACATTGAAACGTAAAGATATAAATAATCGTTTTTATTAAAAATATTCTTATCGCATTAAAGAGATTCGCTCTTTAGAAATTATTCTTTCAATTTTAATACGTCTATTATGTTATATGGAGTACATACTGTAGACGAGATCGTTACAATGGCTGGTGCGAGGACACAGAGTAGCATGAGTCGTAGTTCGTCTCAGCGATAGATGTTACCGTCAACAGCCGCAAGACACCTCAGCGATCACGCGGAACGAAATCGTTTGTTTATCGAATGACAAGAACGCTTATTCATTCACGATCCTTTTTCTTTTCCTTTTTTTATTCTTTTTCATATAATCGCTTCGAAAGGGAAGAGAAATTTTCGACGGATATAAACATATAGAATATTTTATCATCGAAAATGTTTGCATTCCATAATGTAATTTTGTAACTATGTTTCTAATATTACTTTGACATCAATGATTTGCAACAAAACAGAGTGCGAAAAAATCAATTATTTCTTTTAAAAATTTCTTTATATTTCTAGTTAGGTTTGTAATTTGAAAGAAAGAAAATAATAATGATCAGCCTAAAATTATGAATGATTTTGAAAATTATCTAAGAACTTTTGGCTCCATCTATGTATGTATCAGAGTTTTTATTTTTTATAAATTTTATATATCTACCTCAAGGTTTAATTATGATGAAAATAATGATATTAAAAAGTCAAAATAAACGTAGAGTTTATTAAGCAATTACGATTTATCGAATTAACGAAGTAGTTGATCACATTGATATCTAATCGTTTCAATGATAAAGCATTAGAATTATAGTATAAGAAGAGGTGTAGGAAGATTAATAAGATCGATTGATATGATCCATTGGCTGGTATCTATCTCGATAGGCTCGCTACTTTCTCCCTTTTTTTCACACATGTCTCGATAATATCTAGTTAACGACAGGATGTCGATATCGATTGTTTATCGTGTGAAAGTTATCCGCGGAACGATGATCGTCCATTACCCCCAACAGTCTATGCTTTGATCCTCGGCAAAATTGAGAAGACTATGAAGTCTTGGTATATACTTTGAATAATCTCTCTTTTATCTTCAATTTTATAATAAAGGATTTGAAAATTTTTTTCTTCTTTTTTTTTTAAATATTTTTTGTACTAGATGTAATATAAAAAATGTATAATATTTCATATATATATATATATATACATATTAAATATTTATATGATATTATTTTAGAATCGTTACATACATATTTATATTTTATATATAGATTTTTATTCTAAAAAAATATATAGATATATAATACTAAAGTATACATTGTTTTAAAATTATCATTCAGAATTATTTATAACGCTTGTATCTATATATTCCTATTTATATGTACATGTATATTACCTTTTTAGAATTAAAATGAATGAGATTCCATTTCTGATTGAGTTAGGATTACACGAATGCCGTAAAAGAAATCTTTTTCAAATTCCATCGGATAGGTAAATACTTACACGTGCAGACACGCGTCTGTACGTACTCATGAGGGATTCTCGAGCGAGAACTCGGAGAATTAACGCCGATCGGCAATGGCGAGAAGAAAGGCTGGATCGTCGTAAGTCGGTCGTCGAAAGGAAAGGAGTACTGCAAAGAGCACACGAGCCAAGGGAACTTGGCGAGCTTCGGCAGACCACAATAAATAGCCGTGGTATCGTGTTGCGAGTAATTGAACGGGACTTCATTCGTGCTGCATTAACTATTGAAAATGTACTGGATATCAATCGTTCGAGGATAAGAGAGTAAAAGAGAGTAAAAGAGAAAGAGAGAGAGAGAGAGAGAGAGAGAGAGAGAGAGAGAGGGAGAGAGAGAGTGACAAAAGATCGCGTGTATATTGTTGGAATGTCGTCCGTCGCGTGTCGTTGAAAAGTTTCTGAAGAGATACGACTTAGAAAAAAAAACGCGTTATTTGATTTTTAATCGCTCGTTCTAAAAGTCCATCGAATTTATAGTTAATCCTATATAATTGAATTTTTTATTCGTGTCAACGTCAAAATTATATCCATTGATATAATTGTAATATAATCACGCAATCAAGTATAACTTATATCTCACGCACGAATTAACGATTAATTTTGTAAGTATACGGTAAAATGAAACGAAATTTCAAAAGTACAGGTATAGACACATATTTGTGGTATTATAGAGACTTAATAATAATGTCGAATAAAATAAGAATCGTAAAAAGAGAAGAATATTTGATCATAATTATCATGCATTGTTTGGATACTTTTCACTGGCGAATATACGAAGGTACATACATGCATTTTCTTTTCTATGTTTATTTCTTGGAATGAAACGAGCTTAGATAGATGCGTTTATGTGCACACGTATACCGAGAGGTCCAGTAAAGAGAAGAGAAGAGAAGAGAAAAGAAGAAAAGAGGAAAGAGTAAGAGAAAAGAAGAGAAAAGAAGGGAAAAGAAGAGAAGAGAAGAGAAGAGAAGAGAAGAGAAGAGAAGAGAAGAGAAGAGAAGAGAAGAGAAGAGAAGAGAAGAGAAGAGAAGAGAAGAGAAGAGAAGAGAAGAGAAGAGAAGAGAAGAGAAGACAGAGAGAGAGAAAGAGAGCTAAAGGAACTGTTGGCGCATAATGGCGCTGATCCTAGGCCCTCGATCCTACGTGAGGGCAATACCGTATTGTTATTTGTTGAGTTAAGGTACTCCTTGCTTCCAGATCAAGTACTCGCGTGTCCGAGATACGGCAGTGCTCCGGCATCGGAATAATATCTTGCTCGCTTATTGTTGCCCCTCGTTGCAGATAGATCATTCTATTATCGAGATAGCGATACGAGTGAGTACGTATAAGTATAATGTATACGTATATGTATACATAGGTAGGTGTACGTAAGTATTACAGTGTACAGGGTGTCAAATCAAAAAGATTAAGAGCTCGAGGAATCGTTGGATTCGATGATTTTCTTCATCATTGCGTTCTATCTTTTTTCTTTTTTCTCTCTCTCTCTCTCTCTCTCTCTCTTTCTCTCTCTCTTCTTTTTTTATACAATCGACATTAATTTTAAATAAATATTTGTTACGATAAAAGTTTTCTCCGGATACCATTTAAACGTTTAAACTTTTCTTTAAAAGATATCCTTTACTCTTCCATGATACGATTGTTCGATCAGATTTTACTAAAAAGGAAATAGAATACTGAAGCTTCTTCTTTGTAATAACGTATTTAGGAATATAGGAATCAAACGTGACAAGAGATATATCTTCGAGTATGAATATGATATCGAAGGTATTAATCTGCGATATATTTTTCAATTTGACACCCTATATACGTATCCTACCGTACGTTGGAGCTAAGGAGAGATATGCGCTTACGCTCGCGAGCACGTGATTTATTCGTAATTCATAGGTATATATATACATATATACACATATATACGTATGTATATATATATATATATGTATGTATGTATGTATGTTTGTAGGTACTCGTACGTGGGTCCTTCGCAAGGCGGGACCTCTTCTTCGGTTCTTTAATTGGCTTTCTGCGTACGTATGCATGTATGTATGTATATATGTATATATATGTATGTATGGTACGTACGTGCACTATTTCTCTCTCTCTCTCTCTCTCTCTCTCTCTCTCTCTCTCTCTCTCTCTTTTTCACTCTATCTCTCTGTTGTATGAAACCGACCGTAGACTTCACCGTCCTCTCTTGTCCACTTAATCGGAGTGGCTATACGAGTACGATGGAACAGGGGGAACGCTATACGTCTATCCGAAGTAAATCGCGGATAAAGGGAGATTTCTCCATTCGCGGATTCTTTCCTTACCTCTATCTCTCTCTCCTTCTCTTTTTCCCCCTTCATCTTCCTCCCTAACCCCCAATACTCCTATCTTCTGCGTTCTTACCTTCTTCGAAGTCGCTTTTCTTGCGCGCGACTCGAAGACGATCGGGAAGATTAGGCCGTCGTACGACCATCTCCACCGTGACTTTCTTCGAATACCTAACGATATAGACTGCTATTCAATGTAAGTCAAAGTATTGCTTACGGAGTTACTTGCTTCTTTCTACGAATAGATCTTTAGATATATTATGGAGTATTATCGTTATATGGTTATCTTTAAATATCGATATTATGGTTGTGATCGTATGTTTAAGAGTTGAGAGATCATTCGTCGGATCTTTATTATTGATTAGTTGTTCAGGTGTTTATTATTATTATTATTATTATTATTATTATTTTTTTTTTTATATAGTGATCATGACGCGTTGATTTTGTGGTGTGCATGTTTAAGTACTTTTTTTTGGAAATCGATTTAATGAGAACGGCGAGGGAGAAGAGAAAGAGAGAGAGAGAGAGAAAGTTACTTATTTTATATTATTATAAAAAAATATATATATGTGTGTATGCGTATAATATAATTTGATTGATTTGAAATAATTTCCTCTTCTGTTGTTCTATATTTTCTAATCGAGAGTAATCTTTTAACGATGTCAGATTACGTGGCGCAATTGAAGCTATTTCGATCTCGTTTCGGTCTCATCTATTCATCGAGAACTCTCAACGTCATTAGTAGTATATCATCGCGATTATCTCGCGTGGGGTCGGCGATACTTTCCTGTGTTGCTTTAACCAACGATCAAGCTATTCTACTGTACTATGAGTTACTATACCTATCTACATATATATATATCTCTAAGTATTGTGCATATACATTAGTATGTAACTACGTGGTTGTTCAAGACGAATACGTCTATCATGTACATTAGTATAGTGTAAAACAACGTGGGTAGGCAGAGGTGAAAAGAGCCGATCGTTAAAAAGACGTGCTTCAGTATGCCACAAGGATTCATTTTGATTATGTAAGCGATTCAATACGTAACGATTCGTTCGATTACACGGATTTCGACTGCACGCCAGATAATGTTTCTATTGCTCTCTCATGGCTTTTCACGATACTATTGATCCTATCGGTACGTAATTTCTTCTTCTTCTTTTTTTTTTTTTTTTTTCAATTAACGTCATGTAATTTTTCAATTATACACTTGTATATCTGTATTTTAGTTTTGGCGAATTATACCTCGATAGTTTTACTTTGCTAATATGTTTAGGTATAATATACTATAAAAGAGAGAAAGAAAGAAATTTCCATTGTATAATTTCTTATTAAAAATCATATTGGATTATAGATATTTAACATATCAATTCGATCTATCTCTCTTTTTCTTTGAGGTTTAAAATTATTCATTATTTTCACAGAAAATAAATGAAACGAACGATACAATCATTATAGGTTTCTCAAGTGATACTCCAGAAAGTGAATTTTTCTTACGGGATTCTCTTGGAAATCGTTTTAGATTTATCATTTGGTAAAAATAATATATCCTTCCGAAGATCAAGAAGAAACTAGACATACATACATACATACATACATATATACATACATATATATATATATATGTATATATATAAATTATCCATGGAAGATAATCTCGAGATAATTTGCCACTTTCCGCCGTCACGTTTCGTCGAATTTCGATCGCACGTATTCTCGTCGTTCGCGAATCGAGCCGGTTTAACTTTGCAAAAGAGAGAGAGAGAGAAAGAGAGAGAGAGAGAGAGAGAGAGAGAGAGAAGAACAGTGTTGCATCTTAGGATGCTCGGCAAGGTTCGCTGGCTTTAACTAGCGTTGCGTTCCTTATCTAAATGGCAATAATAATTGGCTGCGAAGCGTATCCTCGTATCGATACTCGGGCAAACGTGCGATGCTCCACCATGGGAACAATGCACCGACCGACTCATGCCGTGCATAAACTATAGAAGGCGTACGAGAGACGTATCGCTTAAAGCCGAGATGATAGGCGCGAGAGGTACGCGTTTCTCAAACGAACGGGTAATTCGAAACTATCGTCGGCCTCTAACCCATAATCGTCTCTTTCTCTCTCTCTCTTTCTTTCTCTTTCTCTCTTTCTCTCTCATTTCCTCCTTATCTCTCTTCCTCTTTGTATACACTAACCCTTTTTATTCGGATACTACTGCGAATATCAAAATCAACTCGATTTACATAAAGCGCATACTCTTTTTTTTATACATTTTCAAGAATCATACCTATATATCATACCTGTATTCAAGATAAGATGTATCCTTTGGTTTATTTTGACGAATCTTTTGTTACTGAGTTTAATGAATCGTCGAGTTTCACTTAATTTTAAATAATCATCATGTTATCACATGTTGGTGTTAGTTAAAAATATTCTCTAGATATCTCAACTAACTTCTCGATCTATAGGTAAAAAAATTTATCGCGTTTATTGATCCATTTCATTATCATATATATATATATATATTCGCAATCGGTTAAAAATATTATCCCTTTTTTTTCATCGATCATGTTCTCTCTCTTGTTCTTAGGATTTTTTTAGACAAAAAATGTATTGTGACAGGTAATTACGATATAGATAATGAAACATTTAATACGTAACGTTTAAATTGAAAGTGGAAGAGAGTGAAAGATACGGTCAGTTAGGATGTTGCGTAGGATGCACATTGCACATTGCACATTTCACGTACGTAGATACGTATGTAAGTCCTTTTGTCAGTCGCAAATGGTAGCCACTTAAGTTCAAGGATCGATCGCTTCTTTGTATCACGGCGAGAACTTTTCCTTCCTATTCCCTTCGATCCACGTTGCTCCTTTTCTATCTCGTCCCTCTCGGCCCTCCACTTGCGAGAGGGTAATTGAGTTCGGCGAGTTTGCAGCCGACAAAGTAAACCGTGAGCTATCGTCGTCGTAAGAGGGTCCGATGTCCTCTGCCCGTTGTCCCGTAAAGATTACACGGTGCACCCTGACTTTCCATAAATATTCATGCTCCCATAATTGTCCCATGCTTCCCTAAGCGTCCTTCACGACTAACGAACGTGCGATGAGTTTCAGATTTAGTATACATATTGAACTCGTTCATTTTCTCTTCAAGAGAAGAATCTATGGATCGATAGATCGTTCTTGTCACGATCTATCATGATCTAACGTATAAATCTATGAAAACGAAAGTTGTTATATCTATGTAATATATGTAGATAAATGTGTATGTTTTATAAGCCTAGTATTTAATAAATAATAGTAATCATATTTCTTTTCATATTTTTATGATCTTTCATGTCATAAAAATATGTATATCTATGTATAGATAATGTGTATATTTTTATAAACAAAATTATATATACATGTAAAGACACACGCATACACACACACACACACACACATAATATATGTACTCGATTTAATATCAATGAGTTAGTCGATTTCACTCTATCAGTTTGTACATTTCCAATCACGTTTGATCTTACATGTGTTAGGTACTTTTAGATGAAGCTCGTTATCTTCGAACAAGCAGCCTGTCTGTCCTCGGTAATTTGGTGTATATCGTTCGAGTATTTCGAGCAGAGACCAATTGATATTTGGATCGCGCGTGGGATATGAAAGAAAAACAGAAAGAGAGAGAGAGAGAGAGAGAGAGAGAGAGAGAGAGAGATAGAGAGAGAGAGAGAGAGAGAAGAAAAAATAATTGGACGGGTTTGTGGTTGGCACGGCGCAACTAAGCTTTCCTTGAGGCAGGTCAGTTACACCACCACGAAAACGTATATCCCTCTCGCGATATTGGGTTCGAACCACAGGAATTGCTTCGAAAGAGCCTGTGCATTGCGTCACATGGCCGAAGGGAGATAACAAGAAAGAGAAAGAGAGAAGGATTCTAATAACGGAATAATTTAAGTGGAACGAACGTAGCTTTTTACCGACTTTAAGGATCTAATACTATGCAGGCATTTTGAAATTTCTTTCGTGTCTGACTTTCGACGTCACATTGTACGTCGAAAGTGTTAATTAGCATAATATTTTATTACACGTTATTTAATCCTCTATAATACAATTTATGTTTTTGTTAAGTAACAAGAAATTTTGCAGTAAAATAATGAAACAAATAAAAGAAAGATTTTTAAATGATTTTTAATAAGGAATCTGTAAAATGCTGTATTTGTGTTCATACTGTTTCATACGAAAAAATAAATATCGTTCAGTTTTCAAGAAAATGTGAATATTTTTAAGTGAAAAATTCATTATAATAATTCAAGGTAAAATGATGTGTTCGATATTTCTTTTTCTTCTTTTTTTCTTTCCTTGGAAATCACGGTGGTAAAATGAAATTTCTCTAAGTCATCGATTTATCTTAATCGTGTATATATCTATCGAGAAAGTGGTAATAGGTATTAGATAGATTTAGAAATTTAGTATCGAAAGTCGGAGTATCGACTTATTGTTACAAGTCGAAGACGCCGTGTGAGCGTCCGTGCACATCAAGCACAGAAACGTACAAGGGGAAAACACGCGATTAGTTGACGCAATCGGCCTTTGGCGCTATTGTTACGTGTACCGTATTTTCTAATTAGTACAGACATTACGTGACTCGCTTTGCTAATTAGCAGAGCGTTAAAAGGCCCCCTTGAATCGTTTCGGTCTCATTCACTGGAACGTTTTTCTACCAAGTCGAGAAGGATCTTCTGTATAATCTGAAACAGTACAGACGTACTTTAACCCTAAGTCTTTAACCCTTCCAACCCTTACGATTTTACCTTAGTTAAACGTATACAAACAATCGAGTTTCCTTTGACATTATAATTTATTACTTTTATTTCATTTATTTTGTTCATATTTGATTATTATCACTAAATTCTTATGCGCGAATACGTAATGTCGAAATAGTTCAAGCCGATTATTATTATCGTTATTATTAAAGTCTATAAAGATGCATCTAATATAATTAGTTTAATTATATAATTCAAAATTTAATTATAGCTGCTACTTAATTAGATTGTGTTGGATGCAACTCTATAGACTTTGATAATAATAATAATAATAATAATAATAATAATAATATATCTACTGTTTGTGTTAACGTCCTGATCTGACTTTCAGTAATTTTCTTTTTGTTATACGACTTGTTACTCGTATGAAATTTTGAAATCTTTTTGAAATTTATTCTTTAACAACGACAACAACAACAATAAAAATAATAATAAATCTACTGTTTATGTCAATGTCTTTATCTAACTTTTAGTAATTTCCTTTTTAGAAACTTGTTACTTGTGAAATTTGTTGAATAGAGATTCGACTGTGTAACAGGTACTATTAGAGAGTAGAAAAGGATCTAGCGAGAGAGAGAAAGAGAGAGAAAGACGGTTTCTCTCGGCTTACAGATGTTCTCTGCTAGAATCTCTGTCCGATCGATAGATCTCGAGAAGCGCCAGATGCCCGTAGAACGAGGAATGGCCTTTAAGAAGTGCGAAGGATAGCCAGCGGTGTTTCAACTACCTGTAACCATCGATAACTACCCATAATAGTATGCTTTTTTCTCCCTACGATCTCTTCTTGCCTTCGAATGAGGACGAAGCACGAAGAGATCTTTGATACGGCACGGTCATTTGCTATTCCACCGATCGCGCAAACTTTCAATCGTTTTCCTGGCTCATCGGAATCAGAATCACCTTTTTCTTATTCTTCGAAAGAGAAAAAAAAAAAAGAAAGGAAGAAAGAAAGAGAAATCCGACTAAATTTATTCTCATAATAAATCGAAACGATACGATTCCAATGGAATAATCTTCTTTCGATTTGATTGTACTTTTCGTTTATTAATTCTTCCTTTTTTCTTCTTCTTTTATACATTTATTACATTTTCATTATCTCATTCGAAAGGATTTAAAATGTCTTTAACAGTGTTAATATTTTGTATCATCCAATCATTAATAACGTTACAGTTCATTTAGCTGATAAAACAGGTCAGTGGGAAACAGTTTTATTATTGTATTATATTATGTTAATGAATACGTAAGATATCAAAAGAAGAAAATATTAAATGAGATTTCGAGAGCAATTTATTAACAAATAACTAATTACTACGAAATATCAAAAGAAAAACAAAAAAAAAAAAAAACAAAAAAAGAAAAAATGAGAAAAAATCGAATCAAAACGAAGAAAATAATTATAACGTTAATTCCAACATTGCAACGACAAGTTCTTTTTCTCGATTTTTGGTGACCAAATTATAGAAAGATCAAAGGAAAAAAAAAAAAAAACACGGTGAAAAATAAAAAGAGACAAAGAAAAGAATTAAAAATGAACAAACAAAGAGAAAAACATTTCGAAGCGAGTGACATGCTTTTCTCGCGTCAGTTGAGTTAAGCGTGCGCTTTTATTAAAAGAAATCTTCCTCCCTTTCTCCCCTTCTGTAAACATAGTCTAATAGTAAGAATTCGCGAGTGAGTATCGCGTAACTCGCAGATACGGAGGGAGTGAAAGCGAGGTCGTTAACGATCGCGTTATCGGAAACGGCCGTCGCGAATGTTCGTTCGGTCGGGAGTTCGGCCCCGATATACAGAGAAGGAAATACGGCCGATCGTAAAGTAGGTATACGCTTTTACGCGCTTGACGTATCTATTAATCTCTAGTCCCGTGCGATAGGGTGTTAAAATGTAAATGAGAGAGTTTGCTTCTCCAAGGAAGCGTATACTAGGAACACAGCAGCAGGCTTCTCTCTCCCTCCACCCTCCTCTTCCTCCTCATCCGCCCCCTTGGTACCGACACCTACCGACTTAATTGCGATAATACCCCTACCTGCGGCAATGATCCTACCTGTTCGCATCTTAACACGCGAATCCGAAGTCAAAATCAAACAGGCCCCTAACACATTTTCATACTCTTCCCTTCGTATGCCATCCTATTGATATCATTATAAAATAATGATGTTTTGTATTATAGATATTGGTAATATATTTGGAATAATTTGACTTAATGTTAATTCTATAGACCTTAGGGGGATGTATATTTTAATGATTTTATGAAATCCATATGAAATCCATATGGAGTTTCATTGATATGTTAAATATATTTTTTTATTTTTAAATTACAGATTTCTATAGAGATAATATAAATATTACTTTTTATTTCAATGTTGTGACGATACGAGCGTTTTGTATGTGTATATATTCATTTCTGAACGATTTAAAATTTAATTAATTGATATTGTAACAAGTAGAATTGAATATTTTTAATGTACTCGTCAAAGAATACGATCAATGTCTATCGATATAGTGTTTCTTTTCACAACTAACAATAATTTGTTTTCTCGAACGTATTTTACAGTGATTGAAAAAAATTAGTATAAATTTTTCATGAAAATTCAAATCTCGGTCCTCTCTTCGTTCTTCTCCGTCACCTTCACTCTCTCACGGTGCTTCGAGAGCATGCCTGCAGCACAATTTGCGCTTACGAACCTAATGCTTCTCGGCATTATGCTAATTCCTTCTCGAGAGGCTCCGAGGTATTTGCGCGATCGAAAAGGCTTGAAGATGCGCTCGCGACCACCTTCACAGTGAGATTTGAATTTGAATTCTTTTTGGTCTTTTCCTTTTTTTTTTTGCAGAGCTTGAAAATGGGACATTGTATATGAAGAATTTAAATTGGAATACTTTGTTGTTAATCATATGAGAGAGAAAGAGAGCATGAGAGACATAGTGATTAGAAAAAAAGTTTCTCTGATGTTTTATTTCATTAAAAAATATTATAAAATAGATATTTCAAGATGTCAATGATTTCATACGAAACGTTTTATTATATATATAAATAGGTAAATATTTTGTATTATTACGAAGTAAGTTAGTATTTTTAATGTTTGTAACTGTATAATTTACTTTTAACCCTCTCTATTTCTCTCTTATTTTGCATCTTTCGAAGAAAAAGTAGTAGAGATTCCTCTTTGCTTCGGAGCACCGTTGCACCGTTACGAGCTCGAAAAGGCGTGACTCTCGGGTTGGGACGAATAATAGGGAATATACGCACGTAGGAAGAAGAGAGTGTAATAGTGTAAGAGTGAGAGAGACGTTGCCGGTGGTCGTGACAGCGACTTCAAGAACGAGGACTGGTTCTCTTCTTCGCGGCGTTGACGCGAACCCGGTTCTTCTCTCGTAGTCCCTAAGGCTTCTCGCGAATAACGCTCGACGTCGGTGCGAGCCTCGCTTATTATCATATCTGGACGTTTCCTACACTCGAAGGAAATGTTTCAGCAGGAGTCGCAAGCACCCCTTCGCCGCGCTCTATCTCGTTTCTTCTTTACCTGACTGTTTCCCTCCTTTTCCTTTTTTACTTTTTTCCTTAAATCTTTTTTCCTATTTTTTCCTTCTTTTTATTATTTCTTTCCTTTCTCCTTCTTTTTCTTTTCTTTTTTTTTTAATCCTTCGTGATCCGCCCACTCTTCGAGTATCTATTTTCGTTCCAAGTAATCAATCCAATATAATTTCTTGTAATTATAAATTATTAATTTGTTATTATAATTGTATATATCTTTTAATATCGAAGTAGTATGTGTGTGTATAGATGTATAAGTCATCAATGATATATATATATATCATATGATGATATATATAATCGAACTAAAAGGATGATTATACTATGTTTGAAAAGAGTTGATGGTTCATATTTTACATATAATCATTCAATATGATAGCTAACAGATACTCGCTTATATACAGGATGTTCCATTTATATCGAAAAATTGGAATATCTCTTGGAGATCTGAACTTATCAAAAAATTACAATTTTTCGAGATAAACGGAACATTCAACATGTATATATATATATATATATATGAAGAAATGATCCATCTATTTCTACATTTGATCCATTGATCCAATTATCGATTAAATGTTGTCAAAGTTATATAAATATCAGAATAATTTCTCTAGAGTTATTTTTGGTAAAACTCGTTGAATCACTGTATCGTCGATAGTGTCTCGTTCGAGGTTTTTCACGGTCATCTTTTATCTCCCTCTCACTCTTTCTTGATCCAGCAAGGTGTCCGTATTGTTCGATC
>NC_057685.1:15683390-15693390 GCF_014466175.1 Vespula pensylvanica
AACTATACGCATTCAGTTTCCACTTCTTCCTCTTCTCCTTCTTCCACTTGCGCCGTCAAGTCGATGAAGTCGTTAGCACGATGGATTCGACGGCGAGTCCTTTGCTAGGAGAGTGCACCCGATGCATCGTCGTGCTCTGCGGGGTACTGCTGGATATATCTCGGTGAATGTATGACCATAAAGGATCTCAAGAAAGAGAGAGAGAGAGAGAGAGAGAGAGAGAGAGAGAGAGAGAGAGAGAGAGAGAGAGAGAGAGAAATACTTTCAATGCCACTTGTTTGATGAATGAACGTTAACAATCGAGATATTCGTCATCTCTTTCTTCTTCGATTCAGTTTTTTCAGATCCGATTGAATAAATACGATCGAGTTTTATCAAAGACATCCAATAAAAGCTTCAATGATCTTGTTTTAACTATTAGGATATATGTATCTCAGTGAACGTACGAGATCGTACAAGATCTTAAGAAAAAGATAGAGAGAAGTATTTGCAATGCGATCTGTTTGATGAATAATTGAGAAATTTGTCATCTCTTTCCTCTTCGATCAATTTTTTCAAATCTGATTATACAAATACTTTGAAAGTCAAATTTTATCGAAGCTTTTTAAGAGAGAAGTTTGATAGAAGCTTCGATGATCTTTTTTGTTTTGGTTGGTCATATTATATCTCGGTGAATGCATGTATGATCGTAAAGGATCTCAAGAAAGAACAAAAAGAGAAAGGGAGACAAAAGTACTTTCAAATGCCACTTGCTCGATCAGTGAACGTTAATAATCGAGATATTCATCATATCTAATTGTATTTAAATAAAATAAAATCTTATAAAATGATATTTGTCGAGACGCGTTTGATAAAAGCTTCGAAATGATCTCGTCTGTTTTCATAGAGAATATCTTCATTCTTCAGTGGAATTATTTATACTATATTACCGAGGAAAAACACAAAGAATACGAGGATGATAGAAGTAGAGGATGAAGATAACCAGGATCCTGTTTCGTTGGAATAATAATTATCCGTTGGGTTTTTATCTTTGTAAGAAGGCAAACGCAATTTTCGCTCTCATCGATGTAGTACGTAGGTAGGTAGGTAGATACGTATGTAGGTATCCTCCGAGCTTGGAAGAGAACCACATTCGGACACGTACGAGCTCACGTAGGCGTAAACCATCGAATAATCTTTTTCAACAAGATAAATAATAGTCAGTGCCAATCAGATTTGATTGGGGCGCGCGGTAAAATGTGGGTAGCTCATTCCGTGGGCCGCGGTAGAGACTTGGGTTAAATCTTCACGTGGTGGTGGTGGTGGTGGTGGTGGTGATGGTGGTGATGGTGATGGTGGTGGTGGTGATGGTGGTGATGGTGGTGATGGTGGTGGTAGTGGTGGTGGTATATAATTACCAAGATTATACATATCAACACAACTAGAGCGAAAAACACTGACCCGCTTGTTAAACCACTGCGTGCGAGTTGTATCGGTTATCTGCAGGTCGGGTAAAGTGCGTGGTGTCTTGCCGTTGTCCGTACCTTCACTCTCGCCCAGTGTGCTGCTATTTATAATCAAGGATCAAATTCCAGCTCGATTGGAAAAGGTAACTGGATCGTCGTGACTAGATCGTTCGATTCGAAAAACATTGCGAAGAAAAAAGATTGGAAAAAGGAATAGGGGGCGGGTAGAGGGGGAAATAGAACGAGCTTCGTGCTCCGATTAACTCTTCGATCATCACTGAGATTTGTAACTTCCTTTTTTCGTATTTAGAGATCAAAAATAACTAGTATTTTTGTATACATATAGTATCTCGTATTACTCGAAGGGTTGAAAATGCATTATACGTATACTATAGCTATATATATATTGTACGTACGTGATTATTATTGTTGCTATTATTATTATTATTATTATTATTATTATTATTATTATTATTATTACAATCATTACTATTATTAATATTATTTAAAAAACAAAGATGAAAAACGCGTGAAGAGGATAGATAGAAAATCTTTAAATAGCAGGTGAAAATCACCGGATAATCTGTAAGGACGTTTAACAACGATAGAAGGCGCGTTACTCGTAATTAGAACATTAGCTAATCGTTATCGATAGATCGAGCGCGTTAAAGAATTTTTTCTATTCGCTTCCGGCCAACCTCCCGCAGATTATTGCGCTCGAACGATGCTGCGTGCACAAGTTGCGAGAGCGAGCGCATCGATTACATCGACGACGACACATATACATTATATATAATATATATATATAAATGTATATATATATCTTTTTTCTTTAATTTTATTTAAGTTGACTAAACAACTTTAAAGAAATTCTGTGAATTTTAACATAATCAGGATACATTATTTTTATAAGATAATCGTTTATTGCTAAAGACGTTTTGAAATATTATGAAAAAATAAAAAAAATGTACGATTAGTAGCATCACTTTTAATTAATTGAAAACCGTATATATTAACTTATAATTATAACTATACGTAATGGCTTGGTACGAAGATATATGATTACAAAACGAAAAGTTAAACGTTACTTCGAAGTAACTAACATAAAAATAACAAGATCAATGTAGATAATGTTCTTTTCTAAAAAAAGTTTTACAATTGGAATGATCCATCTTTTCACGATCCATCAGAAATTCTATTCCTTTAGACCAACGTTTCTGTCAAGAGAACAACGAAGCTTCCTACAATAAAATTCAAAAGAATTCGAGCTCGTACTTCCTCGTATCGTCGTAGCATCGATAAATCGAATCGCATTTAATGGACGTGCGGTACGTCCGTCCTTGACGTCACGATGCAAAATGGACTCGGAGGAGAGTCCTTGAAGTGTCTACATGTCTACATGAATATTTATAAATACGCTGGCGCATGGTTCAGAAGGAAGGAAGAGGATGAAGAGGGGGTTTAGGGGTGGCTATGGGGGAGGGAGACAAGGAGAGGGAGGGAAGGCGACGATAGAAGCTTAGCTGGACCGCAGATCATTACGGACACCGGCTCGCAAATCGACTTGACCAACTTACTGACTGCACATTAACCCGAGCACAATTCGTCCCTGACAATACGTCCTTTGTTCTCGTTATGCTCGAACGAGCATTATGTAAGGAGCGTAGATAGCATTGCTCGCTGCATAAAGAATATATATACATATGTATGTATATATATATATATATATATATGTATATAAGTTATATAGATACGTCTCTTGTCGTATAGAACACCAGATCATAATACGATTGTAATACGAATGTTTCTTTTTATCGTTCCCTGTAACGTTTCTTTTCTTACATCGTTATCTATCTCTATTCTTTCAACGTGTAAGATATAATAAGAATAAGAGGAAAAAATTTTTGACGATATATTTAATTACGTTTGTTAAAGGTTTGAAAAAGGATACGAATGATACTCACCATCGTTATCGAGTTTTTTATATAAAGATTTTTATTTTCCTAGGAAATATCTATTTATCTACATACATATGAATATATATATATATATATTCCTTTGAAAAAGATAGATAATTTTTTAGTGAAACATTGATCTGAACGAAAGTCTTGAACTCGTACTACGAGGTTGTTTCTTGCACGAGGCAGGTCGTCAGCGTTTATAAGCGCGCACAATGTATCTCGGCGAATACGGTAGGTATTTAGAATTCATAAAATAGTGGGAAGGTCTTGGGATAATTTGTTCGCGGTATGGGTATTCAAGATGGGAAAGCTATGCGCAAGTTTGGCGAATAAAGCTCGTTGCTTGAACGTGCAGCCGGCTTGTGGTCCGCACGCGAGAGGGTATAAGATAAAAAGAGACAGAGAAAGAGACAGAGAAAGAGACAGAGAAAGAGACAGAGAAAGAGATGGAGAAAGAGAAAGAAAGAAAGAGAGAGAAAGAGAGAGAGAAAGAGAGTGTCAGGACGAGAGGCGAAGAGTCTCACCTCGGTGTGTAGTAAGCGGGACCCCATCAGAGAGGCCCACCGTGCGAGCTAGCGCGTTGGTGATATAACTCATCTCTTACGGTGTGGCTCGACTCAGGCTTGGCGTGGCCAACTCGGGGATCCACGAGTGAGCTCGCAATTACAACGACGGAAGAAACGAGATGGAAGTGGATACTGCGTTGCCACGAAAAGAGTCCTGAAGTCCTGACTGTGCTAGTCTCTTCTTTCTGTACGTCTTTCTCTTTCTTTCTTTCTTTCTCTCTTTCTCTCTCTCTCTCTCTCTTTCTTTTTCTTTCTCTGTCTCTCTTTTTGTTTCTTTCTTTCTCTCTCTCTCTTGGTCGCAAATACTACTCTTGGAAAGATAACGGAAACGCTTGATTCGAGGAAAGATAAAAGTCTAGATGGAATATTTCTACCCTCTCTCTCTTTCTCTCTCTCTCTCTCTCTCTCTCTCTGTCTCTTTCTCTCTTTTTCTCTCTCTCTTCCATTTTCTTTTTATGTCAACTCTACGACGACAAAGGAGAGAGCCACTTTGCTGATTCTCGCCTTGATATTCTCAGACGCGTCATTTTCTGCATAGTTTGCCCACTGACTTTGTTATTTCATAAGAAGGAAGAAAAATAGAAGGACAGAAAAAGAAAGAGAGACAGAGAGAGAGAGAGAGAAAGAGAGAGAGATAGAAAGTTGCATAGAGGAATAAAGTGTAAGCTATTCTAGAGCATAAACAAGAACGATGTAGGTAGGCGAAACCGGACTCGCCTGCTACGATGAGGGGGGTGGACAGGGAGAAGAGGACAGGGGCAGGGTAGGAGAAAGGGTAAAGGTAGGGGTAGTGGTAGGGGTAGAGATAAAGGCAAAGAAAAAAGCGGGAAAATACGAAGGAAATCGTGGCGAGCGATCTCGTCTAGTAAAAGCGAGTCAACTGGGCTTGGGGAGATTTCTTAGAATGGTGCCAGCAAACTGAAGAACGTTCCCAAGGAACGACTCTAAAATGCAAGACGAAAGAACGTTGCTGATATGTGTTACCGCGCCAAGCTGGAATCCACAGAGATTCGTATTTCCTGCACGTGTTTCGCTTTCTAGACGTTCTCTAACATAAGCGTAGTTGTTAACTACATAAGAAAGGACACGAAGGACGTTTGTTCGGTATACTAGAGAATATGATAATGATAATACGAGATAAACTCTTTTACAAGAGTTACATATGTCTGACTTTGTGATCGAGGTCAGAGAAACATTCGCACAAGTCTCTTTTCCTTTTTCTTTTCTTTTTCCTTTTTTCTTTTTTTTCTTTTTTCTTGTTTGACAAATCTATCTCGATCCAGATTGACGTCATTCTCACCTCGCAAATGTTTAAATACTAATGTATATTAATAATACGTTATTTTCTATGAATTATTTATTTTATTATTGTATCTCAAACTGAAATAAATAAATCCTTCCTTTTATGTTTCCAAATTTACATTTAGATTCAAATCATTAATATCTCATACGTATCATCTCCAAAATACAAGCAGAATTATTATAGATAAAAGGTCATAAATATGCACGGCTAGAGAAGAAGCGACCACCCGAGATACAATAAACACATTCCCTCTATCTCTCTCTGTCTCTCTCTCCCTCTGTTTCTCTCTCTTCCTCCCTCTCATCCTATTTCTAAAGATACCGACATTACCGGTAATAAAGAGACTTAGCAAAACAAAGTAAAATAAAGTAAAGTAAAGTAAAGTAAAGTAAGGTAAAGTAAAGAAAAAAGGAAAAAAGGGGAAAAAAGAAATGAAAAGAAAGTGAAATAGCGAGCGGATAGTAAAGACGAAGGTGCAGCGGTGGTATCGTAAAGAAAAAGGGGGCTGAGAGCGCATGGTTGGTGGGGTTTTCTATGCGCACAAGAGAGGAAGGAGTTACGAGGCCGTTGACAATCGCGCTTAGGATTCGCGGAACCGTATAATTGCTTCATAGTCTGCTCGCTCGCTCGTTCGCGCGAGAGAGAGCGAGCGAGACAGAGTGAGAGAGAGAGAGTGAGAGAGAGAGAGAGAGAGAGAGAGAGAGAGAGAGAGAGAAGAGAGAGAAGAGAGAGAAAGAGCGAGCGAGCTAGTAGGGCCCTTAAATCCGTTCTGCATCCCCGAGCACGCGTGCTTACGTACCATCGCTTACGTTTAACGCACGCTCGATACGCGGCCCATCCGTGCTCGGGATATGCAACGAGGGAGAAAGACCGATGTAATTGAACTTTATCTCGAAACGTGTATAGGTATACCTACATATATCTACATGTGTTTGTGTGCGTGGATGTATGCGCGTGTATATAGTGGGCCTCGACCAGGAACGGCCGTGCGAAAAGATCGACCTTGATCGGACATGCGAGAGAGCAGGATGAGAGAGCAATAGAGAGAGAGAGAGAGAGAGAGAGAGAGAGAGAGAGAGAGAGAGAGAGAGAGATTCCACGTGTGCGGAAGACGCTCGGCCGCATCTGGAGTCGAGTTTTTACACGCGATAATGCATTACAGTAAATTTTAATTAACCTTTGCCTCCCTCCTTCCTCCCTCTCTTCTACCCTCCCTTTCTCCCTCCCTTTCTATCTATCTATCTATCTTTATCTTTCTTTCTCTTTCTCTTTCTCTTTCTCTTTCTCTTTCTCGAGTGAGTATTCGTACGCCCGATCGGCATTTTCTTCGCCCGGCTAAATCGAACCAGCGTAAATTATTATATCGTGCTAATTAGGCGATTCCCAAGCACTTTCATGAGTTCTTTCTTCTTTTTTTTTAATGTTTTTGTCCCCTTTTTTATATTTTTTGTTTCTGTTTTTTTTTTCCCCCCCCCCCCATTAAAAGTAATCTGGATAAGTGTAATGAATGTGCGTGTATAATGCTGTGTATGTAATTTTTTCTTCCTTATGTCTCTTTTTTTCACGATCGACTACCAATCGATTACTACTATTCGTTCGTTCGTAGAATTCGTTGTGCAAAAGTAAATCATGCTATTTTTCATCTGGTAGATTGATTAGAATTAATTATCGAAGTGGAACGAAATTTCAAGGCTTCGAGATATAATATACACACACACATATACTTAAGTGGACATTTTCTTAGTTAAACTGAGAGAGAAAAAAATATAAGTATATATAAGAAAAAAAAGAATGTTGATCGTTCGTGCGTGTCGGAATCCGTTCCAACGATACTGTGATACGGTTTCCTCGCACGCGCACGTTTCTTCTCGGTGAATCCCGGGCGTGGTAGTCTCGTTAAGTTGGCGCTAAAAGCGTGGAAAAGTAAAAGAAAAAGAGAAAGAAAAAGAATAAGAAAAAGGAGAAAAAAAGGAGAACGTACAATCAAGAGTTGTTCGCAATCGGTGCACGTAATATCGCGATTCGGATGAGCAGCGTGCGTCGATTAAAGAGTACGTTTTCGAGAGAAAGAGAGAGACAGATAGATAGAGAGAGAGAGATAGATAGATAGATAGAGAGAGAGAGAGAGAGAGAGAGAAAGAGAGAGAAAGAGAAGTATATACTGTTCGTTTCTCTCGGTTGGAAGGAAGAAGAAAGAAAAGAGTCGGGTTCGCGGGAGCCCGCTGGGTAATCGGTGGTGGTCGTGGAATAAACTCACCATGAAATGACGACTATCGCAAGATGGGCCCCCGACTTTCCAGCCTTTTGCCTTCTCCCTTCCTCCACCATCTCCTTCAGTATCTACAGAGGGTGGAATGTCACCCATTAACATTCCCATAAAACCGCCGGCTGCGTGTAAACACCGCGAATGGCGTAAACGGTGCCGACCAAGAAAGAGAAAAACAGAGAGAGAAGAAAAGAGAGAGAGAGAGAGAGAGAGAGAGAGAGAAAGAAGAGAGAGAGAGAGAAGAAAGAGAGAGAGAGAGAGAGTCTTCCCTTCCTCTTTCACCCTTAACGTAGTTGTAGGAGGAGAAGAAGGAGGAGGAAGAGGGAGCTGCCAAGGGAGTCTGTGTGAGAAATCCAATCCTCTTCCATGGGGTTATTATGGTGATAATTTACTACTTCTCTTCGGAGGGTACCGGCCGCGGACTGTGTCGACCGTTTATACACAGCCGTGGAATGCCACGCGGAGGTCCCACGGGAAAGTATTTAGAAACGAAAGGCTCTTCTCCCCGCTCCTTTCTCTTTTTTTCCTTTTATCTTTTCTTTTCTTTTCTCTCTCTTTCTCCTTTTTTTCTTCCTTTTTTTTTTCTATCATTCTAATCACCTGGTACTCATTTTACTTTCTTCCTTTCTCTCATCTTCTTTTCACTTTCTATAGCGATGGAATTACTTATTTACTTGGTATTATTATTCTTCGAAAGGATCACGATTAAAACAGAGATTCATTCGCCGTTCATCGACGGATATTTCTTTACTCTTTGACCTTCACTCTTTGACACGATCAAGTGGATTTAAGACAGTCATGCACGAGTATCGTATTATTCTCTAAGTGACAAGGACGATTCGCTTGACTGATTGATTGACCGATTATTCGTTTTTGATTTCGATTATTTAAATGACACAAAAAGAAAGAGAGAAAGAGAGAGAGAGAGAGAGAGAGAGAGAGAGAGAGAGAGAGAAAGAAAGAGTAAAAAGATGATAGAAAAATCTAATTCATTATACGGCAAAAAATAATCAATAATCTTGACGTCAAATATTTTTTTCGAATAATTCGAAAATTGACAAAAAATGAAGAAACACTAATTAAAAGATGAAACAATCTCCGAATGTGAGACACTACGATACTACCAATGTACCGAGTACATACATAAAAGGTAAAGGCATGTAATTTATTAAAAAAAGAAATAGAAAAAAAAAAATTAAAAAAATTAATAAATGAATGAACGAATAAAAAGAAAGAAAAGATAAGATAATCGAAAGAGAGAAGTGATCCATCTCCAAATAAGGAAGAATAATGTTCGAATGCAAGTAGGGCAACCTCTCCATATTGGACATCAACGAGGACGTTTTCCAGTGACTCGATTGGACATCGTAAGGTCATTTCTTCTTGACCTTACCCTAATTTCTGACCAATCTCTGACATCCAATTCTTCACTATGGAATTCTTTCTTCATCTCTCTTTTTTATATATATATATATATATATCTCTCTCTCTCTTTATAAATATATGTGTATATATATACACACACACATACACACATATATATATTTCTTTTTTTTGGTCCCTCTTTCTGTGTGCTGCTTCGGGCAGACGATGAAAAGCCACGCTTTGCTCGTAAGATAACATCTTGTTTGCATACGAGCACTCGCGTGAATAGAAGGAGCGCGCGCGCGTGTTGGAGAGAGAGCGCACGAGCCTCGAGCTCTCTTCAATAAGAGAAGGAAAAGGAGGAGAAGGAGGATAAGGAGGAGGTGGAGGTGGAGGCCGACCTTCCTTTCAAAAGCGCTGGATACTTGATGCTTTCTTGTTGAATCGAGACGATGCAACGAGCGAATAAGTTAGAAAGCGAAAGAAAGAAAGAGGGAGAGAGAGAGAGAGAGAGAGAGAGAGAGAGAGAGAAAGAGAGGAACGCATCGACGTTCGATTATAAAGGAAGAAGAAGTTTCTCCTTCTTACGAGCTGTTATGTTCTCTCGTATATCTCCAGAGCTCTTCGATTAAATCCTCTTTAATGACTTTTAACGGCGGATGCTGCGGACCCGAAAGAATCGCGAACAAATGGTAATGATGGATCGTAAAGCCTTTAGGGCAAAAATCGATGACGAGAGATAACTCTCCCTCGTTTCTCTTCTACACCGCCGTGGTAAGACAACAATGAAATTATGCATACGAGATAGTTAAGACGAGGAGGATAAAAAGAAGGAGGAGAAGGAGGAGGAGGAGGTGGAGGAGGAGGAAGGGAGACAGGGGATCTTATCGATGAACATGTAATTACGAGATGTAAGGAAAAGCAAGGAAAAAAATGTATTCTCGTCACGTCGATTGTCAACGTAGTACGTGTCAAGGCATAAGACGCGACTTAACAAACCATCACTCTATATCTCTTTTTATTTTTTCTCTCTCTTTTTCCCCTGTTTCTCTTTCTCTCTCTTTCACCCTGGTATCTTGGTGAGAGACGAGATA
>NC_057685.1:15698390-15847135 GCF_014466175.1 Vespula pensylvanica
GCAAATGAATTTTTAGATATGTATTTTATATGATATTAATATTTAAATATAGATAGGCGTAGATAGATATGTGTATATATATATATAAATATAAATAATTAATTTGTTCAATATATATATGTATATATATATAGATTATGTTGAGACTCGATCGATTAGAAATTGTTTAGTCGGATATATAACTATTTTTATTTTAAAGATTGAGTCAATAATTACTTCTACGTTTTATAAATAATATTTTACGAGCTAACACATTTTATTTTCTTTTTTAGAATCAATAAATGTAAAGTTATTCTAAGCCAGCAATAATTAAAGATTCATCCTGTATAAGATCGGCTGTGAAGATCTAAGTTGGCAAAGTGCCTTAAAACACGACAAGAAATCGTTTAACGAAATACCACAGTCGATTCGTCTCGAATCCTTATAAACTTGAATTTTCTAACACTTGTGTCTTTGATTTAGAAAGAAACACCATAGACATCGATCGTAACAGTGCGTAATCTCTTAAGAGTTCAAGACGGTTGCACCATGAAACATTAACCCCCACGATCGGCCTTTCTCGCTTGTTACTTTCACGGTTCACGATAATGTGCGCGGCAATGACTTCGTAACGAATGTACGTATACAAGTGTGCATGTGTGTGTGTGTATTTAACGGCACCTGCCCACGATGCTCCCTTTAGCGGCGTGACTTTATGATTTTACGCGACGAACGTAAATAATACAATGAAAGCTTAATACGGAGGGAGCAAGAAGAAGAAGAAGAAAAAGAAAAAGAAAAAGAAGAAGAAGGAGAAGAAGAAGAAGAAGAAGAAGAAGAAGAAGAAGATGATGATGATGATGATGATGATGATGATGATGATGATGATGATGATGATGAGGACGATAATAATGATAATGATGATGACGATAATATCGAGGTGTGGGGAGAGAAAGGGAATACCAGATTCGAGCATGGCACGAATATTTGCAACCGAATATTTTTATCCGAGATGATTTTTATCTCTTTAATACTCGAATAATTTATACGGCGACTTTATCACGAGTACAATTATTATATAAAATTAATTGCAAAAGATATTACACAAGAAAATATAAAAAAGTTATCACGCGCGTGAGACTTCGAAGAAATCGTTATATATATAACTATGATGATTTTTATCTTTTTAATGCTCGAACAACTATTACGATTATTAGATGAAATTAATTTTCGAAGAAATTTTACAATAACAATATGAAAAGTTTATTAACGTCGTGCGTGAAACGAAATCACTCTAGACATTGATTCGAGTGAATAAGTATACGATCGAATACATTTATTATTCGTTATTAATTCTTATTCTTAATTCGTTTATGCCAAATAAAATTGGATTGAGGTTTTCGCTATCGAATGAGTTCATAGATATATAAATCGTCTAGGCCATCGGCAATAATCGAGACGATTAACAAGAAGTTGCTTTTAAAGTATCACCGAGTTGATAATGCATCGAGAAATCGGCCACCTTGTAGCAAGTACTTGCAGCTCGAATAATTGCATTTTCTATAGGCGGTAATAATTATAAAATAGCGACGCACCGATCGGACGATGAAAAAGGATCTCGATCGAAGAGTAAAGAGAGAAAGAGAGATAGAGAGAAAGAAAGAAAGAAAGAAAGAAAGAAAGAAAGAAAGAAAGAGGGCTCTTGCCGGCGAGATAGTAAGACCGAAGGAAAAACTAGTGACAGGCGTTGTTAATTGGCAGTCTCCAGATGGCAATTAAGATTAATAACAAGCTGGCAATCGCCGGCTTGCTGATGACTCGACGTACAGAGTTATAGAGAGAGAGAGAGAGAGAGAGAGAGAGAGAGAGAGAGAGAGAGAGAGAGAGAGAGAGAGAGAGAGAGAGAGAGAGAAATATGTACGTGTACATTGATATATGTATATATGTATATATATACGTATATATATATATATATATATATATATATATATATTATATATGTATAACATAAGTGAATATGTCTCTTGAAAGCTTATAAATGAGATTAGGTTAAATTATATCGGTTTGTTGGAAAGCACTATGTCGGTAGGAAGTTAAGAAAGTTTTCTGTGATAATAATATCATACTGTCTTCCTGTGACTCTTCCGCTTTTACCTTGAACGCATCGAAGCTATGTTTATTAAGAAAAGATAGCGTAGGACGATCTAGATACTTTTCACTCTCGTGTTTCTCATTAATCTTGAAACTTTATGTTCTATTATCGAATACTATATAAAATGCATATAAAATGCAAGCATGGTAGACATACATATATGTAGGTACACGTATATGTATTAACAGAAATTGTTTTGAAAATATTTTAAGGTAACAACTGGCTTCGAGGTTTAAGAAATCGTTAAAAATTTTTATAAGATGAGTATGATGAAAAATTATATTCTACGATTTATGTACGTAAGAAATAAAAAAGGTTCTTATCTCAAATACATTAGATGCTCGAGAAGTCGAACGGTTCGCGATTTTGTATACGATCGATATAAAACTTGCGAAATGCAACGTGATGTTTGAAAAGAACAACGATAAACGAGATTAGTGCCGAGACAAAACAATTCTCTGATGCAACGTTTTCCTTTTTTTCAACTCAATACATGTACAATTGCGTGTATGGGTATATGTATGCAAGAGACGCACTTTTAAAGTATCTCTTTCTCTCTCCCTCTCTCTCTCTCTTTCCTTCTCTCTTTCTCTCTTTCTTTCTCCTTCAGGCATTTGAAAAATCCAATTGCAAATTCTCTCGAGACTGTCTGTGTGCTTTTCTAAGCAATGATGACGTCACAGCTCACGTTTATTGCCGCTCAGTGAGATTTTACGATACGGTCACTCGGCTCACAATGGGTAAAAAATAAAAAAAGGAAAAAAAAGAAAAGAAAAAGAAAAAAATGGGCACGGGTGTTAGTTTAAATATACACGCGTTAACGTTTTTCCAATCCGTGAGCTGCGATACGCTTCTCGACATTCCTGTTCCTTCTCTATCTTTCTCTCTCTTTTGCTTTTTATCTCTTATTTATCTCGTCTTTCTCTCTCTCTCTCTCTCTCTCTCTCTCTCTCTCTCTCTCTCTCTCTCTCTCTCTCTCTCTCATTGTCAATGCGATCGTTCCTGGCACGACATGATTAGAAAAACATTTTCTTCAGGACAGTAGTCTCTGGAATGAAATAATTGCGATCTATCTTATTGCAATTATCGATTTATCGTGTTCGTTAGATAAGAATCTAAATTGTGGTCGACTAATTACGTTAATTCACTTTCGCGTTCTTTTTTTTCCACGTGGAAATTAATTCGTTTAAGGATCTACTATATTCTTGATGGCATGTAGAATTTTGTTCGAAGGATAATTCTAATGATATCATCAAATTTTTTACATTAAAATGATAACACGATTAAAATGATAAGACGATTACATGATTAATTAAATTAAATACGATTACGTTGATGTGATTATTTAAATGTCTCCTTTCTTCTTTGTTTTTTCCTTTTACATATATATATATATATATATATATATATATATATATATATATTTAGAAAAAATATATTAAGAGATATTGAAAATTTCGATATTAGAATGAATCATAAAAAAAGGTACTCTGTACTAATTGATTCGATTTCACGAATAAAATGTGTTCGATTGAAAAAAAAGCTAAAAAGAAGTCGACGATTGAAAGTCGATCAAATGTGGCATTATCAACGATACTTATTTTTTCTTTCTTTCTTTCTCTCGTTCGGACGGCGCCATAATTTTTTTTCTTTTCTTCCATAGTTATAAATATCTATGAACAAGTCGACTCTATTAACCAGGAATTTTCCGGTTTCTCGATCCCACGCTTTATCGGTCGATTTTATTGATGACGATGGTGGTATCACGATGCCAAAACCAATTTAACGGTATCGCTTATTGGCAAGGTATCTGTATAATAAAATGCGGCTGAGCGATCGCTCTTACTTTCGAATTCACTCTCACTTACTCGAGCGGGGTTACCTTGAGAACAACCTTCCCACCTGCCAGAAGTGGTCCATCCGACTCTATATGTATGTATGTATGTATGCGTGTGTGCGCTGCTATGCTCTTACCGATCACGAATTCACTTTCGATTTCGATCGTCCCAAGTCCCAAAAATAGTAATCAGTGTAGTGTCTCGTAATCGATATTTCTTTGATTATTTCTTAAAAAAAAAAAAAGAAAACAAGAAGAAATGAAGGACACCATTGTTAAGATCACGGATTTCGTCGATCGATGTAATGGTCGCTTTTATAAAAACTATACGAGTCACTCTCTTTTGTATTTCTTGTTTTTTTATTTTTTCTTCATTTTTTTTCCTTCTTTACGCGTTGGTGAAAGTTAACGTGCAACAGTGTTTAATTACATGTATAATAAATGTTCGCAGGATTTGTATCTTTCTTGGAATAATGAAGAGCGATGTTGTTTATATTATGAAATAGTAAAAATTAAATGTACGGAAAGATCTGTTCAGTTGATGGATTTTTTGATATATAAGAAAAATTATATATATATATATTTATATATAAATATATAAATATATATATTTATTTATTTTATAAAAATTTAAAATAAATGGCCAATACAATTATGATCTGTATATTAGCAAAAGAAATTCTGTAATTCTAATAATTCAAGCCGCAAATATAATTTCTTCACTTCATTCATGCGTAATCGAACTGTTTTTGCGTAAATCGAGAATTTACAGAGTATAGTATCTCCCTTAGGAACTACGGGGAATACGTTAGATTGTAACAATAATGATCGATCGTTACATAATCAATACGTTACGCAATTCAGCACGGTAATCATGGAGAAGCATGAATGACGAGCATTGCACGAGCATCGCCTAACGATCTCTAATTATCTAACAGGCCCCGTGAGCCGCCCGTAGAGCTGAATTTCAACTTGGAATTATATTCATCCGTCGTGGCTCGTTAATACACGCTGTTTTCTAACGCGAAAACTTCTCCTGACCTTGCCCATTGAAACGATCGAAGAGCCCGTAGGAGGAAAAGAAAGCTGATCGGTTTCCCCTTCTTTACGGGATCTCGATCGTCGATCATATACCGCTCCTATACCGATAAACGAATTAGACGATCCACGATCGCGATTAAATCGTGATTCTAGGCTTGCGATCGCTATCGATTGCAAGAAGGTGTGTAAGTATATATATACAGATATATATACACAAGTATATACTATAGTACGTAGGTGAAAAGGCATATCATGTCTGTAAAGAGTGATCTATACGCGATCTAGTACAATATTATATCGTATATCTATAGAGATATATGATTTATATTATACTGTGCGAGTCGCTTAAAAATTTAATGAGATGACATTTAATAAAAACAAAAAAAAAAGGACAAAGAAAAAGAAAGAAAAAAATATTTATAATACAAAATTACTTCGAATAGATCGTCTATCGACTTATAAAAGATATCTATCGACGGTCGCAATATCTGTTATAGTTTTAATTTAAACAAAAATTTATTTAACATATATGTAGAATATATCTGTGTATTAACTATACTACACTATATTACGAAGTTTAGGTATATATACGAATGGAAAGATGGATTGAGGATAACAATTGTTATCAGCGCGTATCTATAAGCGTTAACGAGCATATAACTCTTTCAAGATTTTACATCGATAATGAAGCAACCACTTGGATTGATTTTCTTGATCCTACTAGAGCAATATATATATATATATATATATATATATATATATATATATGTACACAGGTACATACGTACGAATAGCCATGCGCTATTTTATTGGAAGCAGATATATCCCGAGAAAGGTTGCCTAGCTCGATTTCATTGGAAAGCGATAAAACGTGGAGATCTACTGGTTAGGCTACGATCTACGATCTATTTCTCCTTGATCTATCGTTATCCATGAAATTGGATCACACAGCTGGTTAAACTTTATAACTTTTGTAACTCTTTTTGCAGATATAAAAAAAGGAAAAAAAATTAGAACAGAAATAGAACGAAATAATATTTCGAACGTAAGATACATTTTAATGAGGCGAGGGAGAGGGGAAGAAAAAATTAAGAAAGTAGTACAAAATAAAATGAATATATTAATAAGAGATTCACGAAAGATCGTTGATCGAAAAACATTTTCGCGGAGAGCAGGTTGACATGTCGAGATTTCATAATCGTTCTCGTCGTCCGATAAACATTACAGGAGAAGGGTGAGGAAGAGGGGAGGGTTGGAACAACTGGAAGGGGGTGGTAGTAGCTAAGAAGGAAGGGAGGAGGTCTCGATTGCGCAAAGAATTAAGCCTGTTTCGTAAGGCAGCCACGTTTTAACAGCACTGACGGCAGCCACAGCAGCAACTGCACGGATGCAGAGCGTGGGCCGACTTTGCAAAGGCATACCGATATATTTCGCGTAAAGAGAGAGAGAGAGAGAGAGAGAGAGAGAGAGAGAGAGAGAGAGAGAGAGAGAGGGAGAGAGAGAGAGAGAGAGAGAGACCCACGCTCGCTTACGTCGCGAATGACATTCCTTTCAAGATGGAGTCGCTCGGCTACGATCGTTCAGACAAGTTGATGCCCACGTATGTACGTATCTCGACGTAAGATATTATGTTTGTATAGGTGTATTACAAATATACTCTACGTGAAGTCCCCTGGAACAGCTGCTGTCAAAGAACCGAGAGAGCAATGCGAGTGAGCTACGAAAGTGTTACGCTTGTGGAATTACTTTGCCCGACCTACTTGAACTTCGTTTCTCTCTCTCTTTTTTTTTTTCTTTTTCGTCTTTATTTTTCTTTCGTCTCTTCTTTTTTTTTCATCTTTTTCTTTCCTTTTTCCTCGTATATTCCCTCGAATCTCTTTCATGTTGTTTGACACTCTTTTAACTCCCTCTCTTAATCCTCGACATCTCATATTGTGTACGAATTTTATAATCGCAAATTTCATTGGACTTGGATTAAATTATTTTGTGTCTTTTGATGGATGACAAGAATGATATTGTTTGTTATAAGAAAGGAAGAAAATTAAAGAAAAAAAGAGAAGAATCATCGAAATATTAGAAAATTATATTGGATATTTTCTCGAGACTATTTAACAATGTAAACCGTAGGAATCTTTTAAGTTAAGAAAGAAAAACAGAACTGTATGAGCTGGCAAGGGTAAGTAATAATTGATAAAATCATTGAAATAAAAGAAATAAATAAATTTGAAATAATCTTTGAAATGTGTATGGGAAGATCGAGCGAAGATTTCGAAACTTCTCCAAAAGATAATATCATATCTTTGCGACTTTTCTCTGAGAAATTCTACGATCGAAATTAACATACCTCGAGTAAATATTCTCGAGACACACACACACAAACACAGATACATAGAGATCTTTTAGAAGTCTTATTTTTGCGATTCACTAGCTGCAAGTTTATGGAATATATTTTATTCCCCTCTTCAAACTCTGATCGCGTAAATACCTTCGTGATTTGAAATACTCGATTACAGTTAAATGCTGGTTTCACTACTTTGCTCTTGATTTTAGTTTTGTAATTAATCCGTCTCCGTAATTTCAGGCCTCTCGAGTTTTCGTTATGAGAAAGTTATACGAGTTAACGGGTAATACACCATATTTCCTTATAGTTCATTTAATCTTACCGTGTAACTAGAAGAATTTCTTCATGGAACGTAGTATATTTATTGATAATTGCTGTTGATATTTACCTAAAACAAAAACAACCAAAAATTCCCATTAAAATTCATTCTATATTTATACAAGTAAATACAAAAACACGTAGATAGAAATATAATATAAAAATATATATATATAAAAATATGTAAATTTACTCTGTATATTTCTCTCTAATTATCTCGAATAATAATCTCCCTTTCCATTAATTGAATAAACCTTTCATATAACTTATTGATCATTTTATCTTTAAAACGTTGGATGCCGAGTTATTTTTACATGACTTTCCGTTCTGACCGCGTGGGCCCACGTGGATGGCCCACGTTATTGCATTCATTGTAAACGCTTATAAAACATGAGTTGCGATATTTATAAAATCACGAAAGAAAATGTAGGTGAAAGGTGTAAATATGCGAAAGGTGTAATATATAATACGAGCCATGAACACGAAATATATTATTATTATTGTTAATTAAAAATTTGTTCTTTATCATTCAACGGGCATATAACATGAATATTTAAAAAATAAAAAGATATTCAATATAGTAATAAATGACTCTTAAGAGAAAGTTGGAAGGAACAATATAAGTTATTCTATATTTTGGGATCATATGATTGGTCGATAATATAATTTTTTTACTAGCTTTATTCGTTATTTATATCCTGTGTGAATTGTGAATGACTATAGTAGTAAAAAATAACAAGTGGAATTAAAAATAACTTGGGGATAATAGCAGCGTCAAAAGTTCACCATGCTGTGTGGCCCGTCGATGATATATGATATCAAAATAGTATTATACATGATAATTATGCATCAGCTGATGATATTATGAAACGTTTCATAATAGTGTATTCTTTTTATATAAAATAACCACAACAACTTGAATGGAAAGTCCGTCTTGGGCCACTGGTGGCTCATGCGGCCTCCGCATAATCGATCGATAGTCGCATAAATTCCACGACTATCTACCATCGGCGAGCGATTAACAAAGACGTACTCTAATCGATCGAAAAACGTTTTAAACACGAGTAGAACTGTGCGACAGCTTAATTACTTCAGTCGTATATTGAAAGTCTCCGCTACAGGAAATGGGTGTTTGCTGGTTGTAGCTACGCATGCATGTATTCCGGAAAAATCCTATCGATTCTTGTCTCGAGACGGTCATAAATCGATCGTAATCAGTGTTATATTCAAAACCGTCGTTGGAGAGTATCTACGTATAACTAAGAGAGAAGAAAAGGAATAAGAAGAAGAAATTAAATGGACGCGAAGTGGAAGCAGGGAACAAAAAAGAGGAAAAAGAAAAGAAAAAGAAAAAAGTAAAAAGAGAAAAACAGAATAAAGAAATAAGAAAAAAAATTATTTAAAAAAAGCAATATAAGAGAAACAAAAAATATTAAGCCGTACTTCGCGTGATACATAGAGACGATAATTACTGTGCATTTGAACGCAACGGCGCGAGAAGCCACCTGCACGGGCATTTTATTTTGTAACCGAACGAATAGCTAATTAATACTGTCCCGAGCCAATGACTGCACCACGGGACTCGTTATCCCCTTTCTAACTCCCATCATCGGCTCGTTCGTCCACCACGATCTGACCACTTCCAATTCCGGAAGAGTTTATCGTGTAAAGCTTTTTACCTATCTATCTATAAGTATGTACCTATGTATTTATGTATGAGATCGATGTATCATTGATATAATGATCTTGTGAAAATGTTATAAAAAGAAATTAGAGTTCAATATTTTTTTGTTTTTATATATTAATATATATATATATCTTTTTCTTCTAATTAAACTAAATATATCCTTAAAATATTAATATATGTTTTGAATATGTTTGTATACTCGATATTATCTTGCGAATCATTAAAATGTAAAATATGTAATCATTTAAAATAAAAAACTTTAGTAATTTTATTGCTACTTTGTGTACTTAGATTTTACAAGAATATTATTGAAATAAATAAATAAAGAAAGAAAAAAATATTTAATTCCCTTTCGATAAAGGTTCGATAATAGAAAGTAAAATAAATTAACGAAGTTGTTAACGATCTTGTCGATCGATTTAATTATTAGATATTAACGAAGCCGAAAACGTCCGTTATATCTTAGCGAACGTTCCCGATAAAAGGTCCTCTACTTGTAGACGTGGCTTTAGGCGGCCTGTACACGACGATCCATGCGAATTTGCATAATGAGAAATTATGCGTGCGCGAGAAGAGGCAGCCTCTCTTTCTCTATAGAGCGGTCCATCGAGAACTCCTTTGTAACTTTGCATACGCACGCGCGATTTTACATACTTACATATACCTTAGACCTCGTCGAATATTATAATTATCGGTCGTTCTATGAATATATGTATATAGGGTGTCTACGTTTAACTTATTTAAATTTATATTGTCTTAATGATTAATGAATGCTTTTAAGTGAATATCATCATTAATATAATTTTATGAAAATATAATTAAATAAAAAATAATGGCAAATTCTTTTATACGTGTGTATATATATATATATAATATATGCAATATATAGTATATAGGTATTTGTATTTAAAAAATCAAAAGATTAAACTCATCGATTTATGCAAAGTTCGAGTTAAAAGTGAATAGTTTACAACGAGACACCCTGTATATAAGTATCTATGTACGTATGTATGTACGTACTTGCACATACGTATATATCGCCTAAGAACTAGCCGCCCAACGCGAATTACTTGGTGAATCTGCGCGACCCGTAATTACGAGAGGGAGGAGGATTACCGAAGACAGATCCGCGATAAGACGACTCGAGACGCACGTCTCTCGAGGACGTGGGAAATTATAGAGCGCTCCGACTGATTTTCGATCACCCCTCGTTAAAGCAAGAAACGCTATCGCGTCTCCTCGTACTTCCGCGTTCGTTCTTGCGAGACGTATCTAATCGCTCGCGTTTAACCCTAATCGTGCCACGCGAATCGTTTTACGTATGTATGTATATCTACGAACGATGCACTGAAATTCTTATCTCTTTCTTAATATTTTATTATTAATTTAGTCGTAAAATAAAGCGATCGTTCAATTAAAAGAAAAAAAAAAAAAAGAAAAAGAAAGAAAGCGTCTCTCGCAAAAAAAAAATCAATTCATTCGTCGCCACATTATTATTATTATTATTATTATTATTATTATTATTATTATTATTATTATTACTATTTTAATAAAATATTATTCTTTCCTTTTTCGATTTGATAACATTTCTCATGGATTAAATTTGAAAGAAATATTATTACTTAAGTACTTGCTGTATTTTACATGAGTATGGTATCGCATCAACTAAACTCGAGGCATCGTCATCATCGCAAAATATGTAGACTTTCCGATCATAGGAGGTTCCTTCACGCTTCCATGTACTTAGGTTTTACGACGGACCGTGTAACATCGTGGTCGATCGAGCCGCGTAATCTGAGAAGGGTGAGAGAGAAAAGTTTCGCTCTAATCAAGTAGTTCAACCGTTCACAAGAGTAGTTCCTGGAGTAGATATAAAGCGAGGATTTATCGACATTGACGACATATTCGCAAGTTTTCGTCCGATCAAACGGCAGATAAAAGCTAACGTAGAGAAATAGAAGTATTTAAGTAAAATATATTTAACGATATCAAAGAAAATCTTGGACGAGTATCTATTAATTATCAGAACCTATCACGCATAATCGTAGTAATCGTTATAACGTAACTATCATTAAATCTGTTTGCCGTTATTTAATGTAATTAAACGAGACACGAGCCAACTCTCATAGATTGACATTCTCTTTACCGATCTAACTAGAAAAGTAGCTTCTGGCTCCTCCTTGAGCGTTCGTCGAAGCGATCTCTCGAACTTATCGATCGACGAGAGATCTACGTGAATGACATTTACAGTCGTCTATGTACACGAACGAACGTAGTACGAAAATTGTCTGCTACGAATTTGCGAGATTCGCACAAATTCATTTTATTTGCTTAAACGATAAGATATTAAAATATCAAAGTTATGTGCCTGCGAATATTATAGATATGTATATTTCTCAATTATTATTTTCGTAATTAACATTTATTTTACAACAATTATAAAAATATCTTATCATTTTTTATCGTAACCAAAAATATCATTTATCATTATTAAATATTCTAAGTGAATATCTAGGCATATATACAAGATATATATATATATATATATATATATATATATATATCGAAGTTATAGATATACTCGAAGCTTCCGAGTTTTTTTTTTTCACAAGCCCTTCGAAGAAAATCCAATTAACGTTGGCGAACGGTTAGACTCATCGTCGTTGGAAGTCCACGATATGAGCGTTATAAGTCAAATAAATTTTCATTCTTTTTCCTTTCCCTTTTTTTTATTTCTTTGATATTCTTTCTCTTTTTTTCATCATCCTTTTCTTTCATCGTACGATCATCTTTTGACTTCACGAACGAGTGCTTGGGAGCTTGACGATGCTCGCTACCGCGGAAGCCGATTAATTAAGTGCCGTATAGCTGAGAACGCGCACGGTTAGCTAACGAGTGCAATATTCGCATCGAGTCGACGATATTTATGTCGGGCGTCGTAACGAAGCTCGGGTAATTGGAAATAAATTAATCAATGCGGAGTGAGCCTCAACGATCCTCCTCCGGATCGCAAGCAACCTATCTAAGCCGTGTAATTGATTATCGCTCTCGATCTTGATGGTTAATAATCCCTTTGACATAATGATACCGTTGCTCTCGTATCATTGTATTCTAGAGAGTCTTCTCTCTCTTTCTTTCTATCTCTCTCTATCTCTTTCTTTTGATCCCTATAATTATTATACTCTTTCGTCGTCCTCGTCCTTCCTCTCCTCTCATCCAGAAAGTGTCGAACAAGATCACGTTACGTAGATCGATAATCATTGGGTCAAAACCGCTTATCCATAGTTAAGTATATTCGTTTACTCTAATTTAACACGAATAATAATATACGATTACATTATAATTAACACTTGGAGTGTGAAATTCTTATGCCACGTGCTGTGTATGCGCACTATCAATATGAGATCCATCATTCTCAACAAATTCGTGTTTATCGATATTAAAGACCAAATTTGTAAACGATGTTATTACCATCGTTATTTATTAAAGCGTATTTATATATTAACGAGTCTCTTTAAAAAAAGAAAAATGAAATAAAAAAAAAAAAAAAAAGAAAGGAAAGAAAGAAATACTAAATAAATTGTTCAACGATGATCGTTAAATAGAAAGAAATACAAGAATTCATTTCGAATAGTACCAATGTAAAAGATCTGATAATAATAACGATAGACGACAATTAAGGAACTTAAGAGATCTCTCTAAAAAGAAAAGATCTTTCTAAGTAAGAAGATATAATATATATATATATATATATATATATATATATATATATACCTTTCTCTATTTTCTCTCTTTCTCTTTCTCGTTCTCATTGAGAAAAGACAGCTCTATTAATTACCGTTAATCGCGACAATTAATCGTGTAACATCTGTGTCGCGGTGAGACGAATCGGTACGTTCGCCCTTACGCGATCGTATTTCACTGTCACTGTTGCTGGACTTATCGTTCCTTATCGAGCAGACCGTTACCGCTTCCAGTGTCGTCCCACGAGCGACGATCCTTCGGCACGTCGTCCTCGTTGTCGTGCTACGTACTCTCTCTCTCTCTCTTTCTCTCTTTCTCTCTCTCTCTCTCTCTCTCTCTCTCTCTCTTTCTTTTTTTCTCCTCGCATAGAGAAAGAGAAAGAGGTACCTATAGCACGTTTTCCAAGCGCGCATAAATCGCGACGCGTCCTCGACGAAGGATCTCGAAAAGAAGAAGCACGCTCTCGTGCTTGTTCTTGACGACGACGACGACGACGACGATGACGACAACGATATCGGGTTAACGTACTTACTTACTTACCTCTGTCTCTCTTCTTTCTTCCTTAGCTTTCTTTTTCTATCGCATATGTTGTACATAGATACAAACTTTTCGAGCGTAACGGTCGTTGCGCGAAAACTCGATCGAACCTCTCAAGGATTTCAACTTGGAACGCGTGAAACGTCTAATTCCTTAAGATATCTCGACTCTTTCCAACTAGTTTTCTACGTTACACACTAGATATTCTTCCTTTTTTCTTTCTCTTTTCTTTCTTCTCTCTCTCTCTCTCTCTCTCTCTCTCTCTCTCTCTCTCTCTCTCTCTTCTTTTCCTCTATTTTTTTTTGTTTTTCTTCTTTCTTCTTTTTTTAACGTCTCTACAAGATACATGGATACCGATAGTGAATACATATCTCACTAGGTATTATGTACGTGTCTCTCTTACATGATACGGTTTCACTAGACGGTAAGATAGATACATGTTTTATCGGGTCGTGTATACTTATCTGGATTGAAAAATGACGAGAATGTTGAAACGATTATTAACAGGTCCAATAAGTACTGATATTAACTATTAAAACGTAGAAATTTTTAATGCGTTAGTTACGAACCTTCTGATCAATCCGATGAAATCAATTTAATATTTTAGTCGTTAACGACGACTTTAATAAATAGTTTCAAGCTTCTTTTTTTGCCATTTTTGCTTTTTAAAGGGATAAAGATTACATTTATGAGATAAAGAAGAAAAAATGAAAGACAGAGAATAACGAAGTCTAGAACATGCCGAAAGCTATTAGATAAAGATAAACGTATAGCTAAGGTATGTGGTAAAGATAAGGATAGAAACAAAAAGAGAGAAAAAGTGAGAGAGAGAGAGAGAGAGAGAGAGAGAGAGAGAGAGAGAGAGATAGGATCGAAGGACTTCGAGCGAGAAAGATAAAAAGAGGGCGACAGCAAAGTGGAGTAAATGTCAACGGTTAATTGCGACTACTCGGATTAATGTATGCATTCTCTCTCTCTCTCTTTCTCTCTCTTTCATTCTCTCATAGAATGGACTCCCGAGGGTTATTCCAAGCTGTGCGTGAAAAGTGTTCGAGTGTGGGGGAAGAGAGCTCACGCAGCTATTGCCGACCATTGTAAATCAATCGTGGCCGGCTTTTACAAGGCGGCTGCGGTTGTATACGTGGTGTTTAATTAAACCATTATTCGTCGGTCTACCGTAAACGTGCCGTCCAAATGACGAAAGAACGCCGGTGCAAACGCGCCTCCACTGTAATTAGCCTCGGTGGTGGTACTCCTAAGTGAATCCGATGCGTACGCGTAGAATAAATCCGTTCAACTTCTGACCACCAAATTCTATTTCTCTTCCTCCTCCTCCTTTTTCATCTTCACACGTGTGTTTCTACTTTCCCTATATATATACATACAGTATATTTTATTATTACTAATAAGAGATTGTTATATTCTTTTACAAATAAGAATAAATTATATTATTATTAAATAATATAGTATAAACTATATACATATATGTATTTGTGTATATATTTATGTATATATCTATATATGTATACGTATATAGTAAAATATAGATAAATAATACAAATTAGTAAAGTATATAAGAATCATCCAAAAATGATCGTAAATATCTATCTATAGAATATGTATATTTTGAAGTAAGTATATAATAAAATGTTCTAAAAAAATATTTAAAAATGATAATAATTCTTACGTCGTTCGTAACGTTGGAATTCGGTATCGTTATTTCGTGACAACTAAGAACAATGTAATAAAACGCTAGAAAATTGTCTTTTCGAAGATAAAGTATATGTGCTCGGTTTTCAAAGGCGACTTTCTCGTGCCTTCAAGGAGAGACGCTCGATGTTGAACCTGAACTTGTTGTAACTTCCGTATTCCTATATCTCTGATACCATGTGTGTCTCGCGACTCTCTTATATATTCTTTGTTTCCCCATCTTTACTCTACCCTCTCCTATCTCCGTGTGTCTATTTATTCCAAGAGTCTCAAAGCCTTTGACCTTTTCGTACGCGTATACAACGTTTCTAATTCCAAACGATTCTTCTCTTTATTTACATTCATGTTTATCTCAAGGAGTATGTTGGCTTTGATAGACGAGCGATGTTGTTCCGAGAATTAAGAATCGTTTGTTTTGCAACCATTATTATTTGTAATACAGGATATAGTTTCACTCGAATTATTATTATAGAAATATTATTAGAAATAATTTTTCGTTCGTTGAACTTTTTTCATAGGAAAAGAATGTTCGTACGTGATACGTTTTTATCCTATCTCTTTTTCTTTTTTAAATAAATATATGTTAACATAAAAAAATAAATAGATATTTTTAATAATAAAAGCTTTGAACTCGAACGAGTTAACCTTGCAAATTGCGTAGGTGTCGTTCTCAAGGCAAACTCATGATTTAAAACAGTGTAGAGACAGTTCCGAGGTCGTGTCATACTAGTTCCATTGCTCGACATAAAATAAATTAAATTGTTGTTTATTTTTGTTCTCTTTAATTTGATCTCTCATTCACTCCTTATATCGTTTAACGAAACAATATTATTAGAAATATACAAATGAATTAATAAAGAAATTATTTCGAAGAGAATGCATATTATTAAAATTTTGGTTTTATAAATTAATATAAATTATATTTGTTTAAACAATTGATATATTTAATCTATGAAAACGTTTATATTACTGATGTACATATATTACGATGACTTAATGCGAATTCTAACCAAGTATAATGAGAAATAAAAAATTTGTAAAAGTGGTTCTATTATACCGATAATATTTGAATATTTAAACAAATAGAGGAAAATTTTCCCTTTAAAACGGCTTTTGTTTCATGTCTCTACGACTTTCCGTTCCGAAGATATCGCCTTCCAAATATTGCCATTCATTAATCGCATACTACACCGTACGTAGTACTACATAGTACTACGTAGTAGTGTAGTAGTAGTAGTAGTAGTAGTAAAAAAAATTTACAATGAATGGCTTGCGTAAATTCCAAGAATTTATGTAGGTCACTAGGCCAATGCCCATATTTGGAAATATATATAGGTCAATACGAATACTTTTTATTTAAATGAGAATATCTCCGAAACTAAAAGTCGTAGAGACTTGAAACAAAAACCATTTTAAAGAGCAATTTTTTATCTATTTTGTCATCTTATTGGTAATATTTAATAAACAAATTAATAAACAATTTTTTATAAACAATTTTTATAAACAATTTTTTCCATCACAAAAAAATTTTTCACGAAAATTCGATCAAAGATTTCATTCTTGTGTTATCAATGATATGAAAAATTAAAAAAAATTTATATACAGGGTGTGTCATTAATTATTGTTAAATAAAATAACTATTTAATGTCTGACTTTGTTGAGGTAATATCTTTTATATCGAATTAATAATACGTTCCGACACCATGTTATCGGTGATATGAAAAATAATTGAAAAAATTTATATACAGGGTGTGCCATTAATTATTGTTAAATAAAATAACTTTATATCTTTGACTTTGAAGTAATATCTTTTATATTGAATTAATAATACGTTACGACATCTTGTTAGCGGTAATATGAAAAATGATTGAAAAAATTTATATACAGGGTGTGTCATTAATTATTGTTAAGTAAAATAACTTTTTAGTCTCTGACTTTGAGGTAATATCTTTTATACCGAATTAATAATATATCATGACATCTTGTTAAATATTATATATAAACGTTTAAAATGTTATAAAATGACGATAATATTTTTATAAACAATTTAATAAAAAATCATTCCATATGGATGTATTATATATTATATCGAATTATTGATCTTTTATAATTTATTTATATTGTAATTGCTATCACGTTGTAAACAAGTATGAATAGTTAGAAAAAAAAAAACAAGGAAAAAGAAAAAGAAAAAAACGAACTTGCAAAAATATTGATTTGTAGTTAATGAATGGGTTTGCTTGGTTGCTTGACTAACGATTATCTCACATCCTCGTGGACGTGTTCAAATCATTTAAGATTTCTCGAGTGAACAGGCGTACGTACAGACGGGCAATCAATTTCTCACAGGACACCCACCCTAAGATTCTCTTCTTCTCTACGCGTGGAACCTTCTATGCCGAACCAAAGGAGAAGCGAGACTACTATGATCTCTTTCACCTCTCTCCCTCCTCTTCCTCGTGTTCGTGAATGCACGCGCATACCGTTAGAAAAACGATACACCCACTTGTTCGTGATTATTTCAACGAGAACTCCTTTCTAATGTTCTTTCCTCGGAACAAAATTCTCGTTAGAGAAACAAAGTTAACTTTAACGATTCTGTAGGTTGTTAATAATATACACGGTGAGCCATAAGTTTCTAAGTAATTTTAAAAATCGATTACTTATTTTTTCTCGAAACTTTTTAGGTTAATTTCTTTTTTATTTCAAATTGTACAAACGTTCTTAGTTTCGTAGTTTTGCAATATAAAATACGGAAAAAATAAGCCGAGAAATCTTGAAAAAAATGATTCTTTTAAAAATTATCTATTTGAAATTTTCAGCGCGTTCATGAACCTTGTTGTTATATCTATATTAAATAAAAAATGATTAATCAATTATTTACAGTGTGTGACACGATCGTAACGTGACTAGATCTTCGAATATTTAACAATCTTTTTAATTCGAAATTATCGATAAGAATGACTGTTGATAAACGCCTTATGATTAAAATTTTTCATAAATGCGACGTAGGTAAATTTTAAATTGACCGAATAAATACACTGTATTATACGCGTGTTCAGATTCATTTGCATTGATTATATTACACTGATTCGTATCAAAGAAACAATAAAGTACACGTTTATAGTTATTATCTTTCTTTCAAAGTGACCACTCACTCAGTCACTTACTGGTGTATCCACTCATGGAAACGTTTCGTAATAGTATCTCGAAAGGAGTTCGATTATTTTATTATCCAACAGATTCTCGATCGTCCATCGGTACTTCGTAATCCAGACGAAAAGGATCGTGCCTCTGGGTTCCTCTCGGCGGTCTTTTCAACGAGAGATAGATAGATAGATAGATAGATAGATGGATCGAAAGGGAGAGAGAGAGAGAGAGAGAGAGAGAGAGAGAGAGAGAGAGAAAAAGATTGCAGTAGGAGGCACGACACGTGAACGGCTCGCCTTTCCATATTATTTATCTCCGGCCGCTTTATTAACGTCCTTCCTTCGCGGCTTATTAAATAAAGCAATTCTCCACGTAGGTGACCTCTGACCTCGATGTAGATCCTGCAGAGATATCGGTTTCGTTTTCAACGTGTGCTCTCTCTCTCTCTCTCTCTCTCTCTCTCTCTCTATCTATCTTTATCTCTATCTCTATCAGTATCTCTCTATCTCTCTCGTCTTTTCTTACCAATACATTTACGCATATATGTACGTATCTATCTATACGCACATCTACACGTGAAGGAGTCTCCGCGAATACACGCGTGGTACCACATAATACGCGTGTACGTGGTACACGCCCGGTTGTGTACCGTAAATGGCTATTGACAGAATATACTCGACGTGTAGCAAGTTATTCGTTGGCTTGATCGACGTAATACAGAGTTTCAACCTTTTCAAATTGTACAAAATAGAGTGAGAGAGATAGGGAGAAATCTATGTATATATCTAAAGGAATGTACGTAAACATATTTATCTGTTTTAGTACTTTAAGTACTTTTGCTTTACTTCTTTAAAACGTGAGAGAAGTCTCTTTTTTTTTTCTTTTTGCAAGATAATGAATTAATGAATTAATGATAGGTCAGTTAAGAGATCGCCGAAATCGACGTGGTTATTTTTTTTTTTTTTTACAAATTTTTAATTACTTTACGTTGTAAATAAAAAAGTTTGCAAGTAGAAACTTTTTAATTAATATTCCGTATATACGTATGTACACTTCGATACACTTCTTATGTGTAAACGTATACGAACATATCTATAAATATATACATATGTATACATGTCCAGAGGAGAATCGAGCGATAAAGTCCCGCCGGTCTACACGCGTTGGCTCGCACAACGGTGTGTGCAAACGTGTGTTCGTCGAACGGTGTGCGTTGGTACGGGCCACCGTTTATGGTACCTTGCTAACGGTGCCAGGCCCAACGTCGTTCCGCAGGTGAAGGCAATATTGAAAGTACGCCGTGCTGCGGTTCCGTTTTGTTTGTCGCGAATTTGTACCGTGCGAACCGAGCCTTTTGATTCGCTAATATTTTCTCATAGTTATTTGCTTTCTTATTTTTTTCTTTTCTTTTTTCTTTCTTCTTTTTTTTTCTTTTTATTTAATTACACGACGAAACTATCCTTTTCCTTTGTAATTTCCTAGTTGACATTAAAATGATGCAAATCTTTTAAATTAGATTTTCTTTCTCCTTTCTTTCTCCTTTCTTTTTCAATCATTAAAACAACGATATCATCATATATCTCGATTATAATTATTATTTAGGTATACAAATATATTAAATCAATAAAATTTCATAAGAATATTATCCTCCGATCATAAAAATAAATCATCGATAATAAAGAAAGTTTTACAATTGCTATATAAACCGATATACAAAGATCCTATGATCATGAGTAAAACATGACTCGAGAATGGCTGATATTATTATCGATTCTTAGACGTAGCTCGTTTCACCGCATATTTATTCGGTAAAGTAACACAATCGTTCGTATCCAAGGAACGATAACAGCTCGTTATCGGGTATTATAATCGCGAAGCGTTTAGGTATGTTATTAGTTTTATAGGGGAAATCATATTGAACGAGATTTTTCGATTGCGTTCATGTTGAGAGAGAGATAGAGAGAGAAAGATGGCTGTATTATGAGTGAGAGAAAGAGAGACACAGAAGACAAAGAAAAAGAGAGAGGGTGATAAAAAGAAGGGAGTAACCTGTTACTTCGCTAATACTACGTCACTTATCTGAACGCCGAGCGAATTTAATCCGGTATTAAGTCGCCTATATCGAGCTTCGAGTTCGTCGTGCTACGGGTCAGTACTCGTAATCCTTGTAATTTCTTGTTGACACTCGACGCGCTGCATAGAAACGTTCTCTTTCTTTCTGAAGAGAGAGAGAGAGAGAGAGAGAGAGAGAGAGAGAGAGAAAGGAAGAGAGAGTTATGGTACAGGGCGTAACTTCGATCAAAACTGCATCTCCAACGATATAGAAGAGGATAGGAAAGTCCGAGCTGTTCTCAAAGCGTTGACAGTTAACTTTAGTCTCGTTAAGATCTACTTCAGTCGACCTTTTTCATTCTTTCGTTGTACCGAGAGCTTCTGAAAGTGGTTCTCCTTGCATCAAGGAATATGATAATCATTCGTATATCTATTCTGTTGATCTTGTTTAATAACTTGTTAACGATGACTATTTCATTTCTATATCCTTTTGAATATGCCGATGATTTTAATATTTGTAAGGATTTTTTTTTTATTATCTATTATGACCACATTTATATATATATATATATATATATATATATATATATATATGTGTGTGTGTGTGTGTGTGTAAATTTATTTTCAAACAAAATTAAAAATAAAAGAGCATAATGTTAATTGAAGTTCTATTAAATTCGTTGTTATCTCTCGAAGACCTTGATAAAGTGCACGCTTTATTATTTTCGAAAGATTCGTTTTGAGAGACAAAGAAGATGGACGAAGCTGCGAAAGAGATAACGATCGTGAGAGTCGGGTAGATTCTCTCTTGTCTTTTCTCTGTTTATGGAGGCGAAGAGAAAAGTGAGGCGCAACGAGTGAATCACTGTCGGGAATAGAGTAAGGAGAAAGAGATAGAATCGAGGTATAGATACTACTCGAAGCGAGTCCATATTGGGTCGGGACAGGTTCACGCAATGATCGGTGTTCCGCCTATGGCGAATCCGAAGAATCCACTTTCGATTTCTATACTCTTCTAATCTTTTATTCGAAATGATACCTATGATTTCTAAAAGAAAAAAAAAATAAATAAATAAAAAGAATAAAAGAAAAAGAAAAAGAAAAAGAATAGAAAAATTTTATTCTGTCATCCATTATCGCAATCATAATTGTTATTTATCGATGTTCAAATACACGTGGGTTTATCATTTTTTTCTTCAATCCTATGAATGAAATTAAAATACGACAAAGTTTTGTTGTTTGTTTAAGAAATAAAAGAACGAGTATATAAATGATATTGATAGTTCTATCAACACGTTTCGTCATAGTATTTAAACTCATCTATCGATTGGATCGATCCGTTTAAACGTATCGAATACACTTAGGATTTATATGAATACGTGATACATAAATGTAAACCACACGTATCTACATGGCCAGATACGTGTCGATGCGGAATACACACAGTAGCCATATATGGTAGAGGTAAAGCTAGTGGTCACTCCAATGCGCTGGCGCTGCCATCATCTTTATCTCGGTCACGGCGACTCTGTGAAAGTGAGAGCCCCTCGTCTCTCGGTTGCCGATGCTCCGAGTAAGTAAGTACATACTTGCATGCTCGTGCAAGTATTAACCATACGATACTCTCTTTCACGTTTCTGTCTCCCTTATCCTTTTGTCTCTTTTTATTTCAAATATAAAATTTAAATATATAGTAACCAGGCGTACGGATGTTTTCAAAATAGTACGTTTTAAAGAATATGAAAAAACGAAGGTAAATAAATAAATAAGTAAATTGATTTCACTTATATTCTATTAAATTATCTTAATTAAAAGTCGTATTGCTTAAACGGCATTTACGATTCATCAACTCGTATAATGATAGAAATTAATTAATTCGCTTTTTAATTTTCATATAGAAAAAAATCCTATTTATCTCAAAAATATATTTATATCTTTCTTAATCTTTCCTTTTTGTGTGCTTGTAATATCTAGTTGGAAACTCTCACATATGATTTTATATAGTATACGCAGTGGGCATGTAAAAGTAAGATAGATAGAAAGAGAAGGAGGAATGATCTTAACGATCCTGTCGGCTTAACGTGCACGCAGAAAGAGAAAGGGAAAAAGAGAGAAAGAGAAAGAGAGAGAAAAAGAGAGAAAGAGAGAGAGAGAGAGAGAGAGAGAGAGAGAGAGAGAGACAGAGTAAGAGATATGGCGATCTTCGGGAAAACCTGCTCGAAACGTAAAGATGCGACGTCTAGTTGGATCGTTGATCATCTTCGACGTTACAATCGAAATGAAGGAGAGAGAGAAAGAGAGACTGCACGCGGATCGTAGATTTATCTCGGATTAATGTGTAATACGCGATTAGCGCAATAAATCCCAGATTCTGGTCGTACGTACTTAAAGTCGACTGGCATGGATGTCCTGCTGCGACAAGCGCGCTGATACGCAAACGACTCGACTCTTCGTCGCGTGTATGAGTATCTCTATAAATTAACGTATTACAAAGCCATTGCAATTTGTTTCGATGCATTTTGTTAATTTTATGGATTATTGTACCACATAGATTACAGATCGTTAAATTAATCGACGTTAAAAAGAAAGAGAGAGAAAGAGCGTTCAAGATATTATGAAAAAAAATATTTTCATCATAAACCTAATTTTTCTTTAGTCAGATCGTTAAATCTATCAACTAAGATAGTGTAAGAATAAGTATGATCAAATGCAGAGAGCTTTGGAAACTCGATACTAGGAAAGATTTCCGAAGGATCTCTGGCGCGGAGAGTAGCAAGAAGGAGAGTTCGTCGCGATCAAATTGAAAGTTCTTCTCTTCCCACGCGATCGGCCAGGCCACTAGAGTTAGCCATCCAGCTATCCAGCTATCCAGTCCAGCTATCCAGCTATCCACTAGCTAACTAGCAAGCTAGCTAGCTTGCTTGCTTGCTTGCTTGCTTGCTTACTTGCTTGCTAGCTTGCTAGCTTGCTATTCAACCAGCGAGCAATCGCACGCTCGAACGAACTCGAAGAGGGACGTTCGAAGGGAGAGTGTAGTGTCGGTTGGTTCTCTCGATCGATAAAGCCGACGCAATATGCCTATATAGTGTCGATGAAAAAGGGCCGAAGAGAGAAAGAGAAAGAAAGAGAAAAAAGGAGAAAGAGAAAAAGCGAGAGAAAGAGAAAGAGAGAGAGGGGGAGAATAAGAAAGGAAAATGAGAGGTGGAAAGAAGGTGCGAGGACGCATCGACACGTCGTGGCAACGAGTTTTGAAGCTAATAGCCTGCGAGTAGATCGCGATCTTTCTTCTTGCTGACCGACGTCGAATTACCAGGGCGAACGTTCGTATCTCTTGTGGTGCACCGTGCATCCGAGTGTACTTTAATTGGACGATCGTAATCAGATAATGGCGGGGAATTAATATTTCCCTGGAAGAAGTAGAAGTAGAAGTAGAAGAAGAAGAAGAAGAAGAAGAAGAAGAAGAAGAAGAAGAAGAAGAAGAAGAAGAAGAAAAGAGGAGCCGACATGGAGCCGACTAAAAGGGAGAGCAAAGCATCCCAGCCAAGTCTGACGTGTATTCCTAGCTTCTATCGCCAAGAGTCTTTTTAATGGTCGAAGAACTTTGTCTTGTTTTTTTACATTTTCTTTTTTTTCCTTCCTTCTTTCTTTCTTTCTTTTTTTTTCTTTTCGACGATGATTCGAATTTTATCGAAGAGAATATCTAATATCGGAAGATCATCATCGCTCGATTCGTTTCGATCTGTTCCTTTACTTTTTCTTTTTTGTATTTTATATATATATATATATATATATATATACATCCATGTACGCTAATGCTAATTTATAGAAATTTGGAATTTCAAACAAGTGTGCTTATCATAAAGATCAATGTATTTTTCTCGTTTTTTTTTTTTTTCAAACAACTCAGTTTAATGTCTTAGATCTTACGAGAGTAAAAATTTAAAAACCTTTTACACAGGAGTTACGAGAAAAAAGAAAAAGAAAAAGGAAAAGAAAAAGAAGAGAAGAAAAGAAAAGAAAAGAAAAGAAAAAATTGAGAGACGGAGAACAATGCTGATATCGGATATTTACTGTCTTGAGAAGTATAGATCGACCACGCCTATACATATAAGTTCCTATGAGTAGATCTTTAAAGCCAGGTGAGAACTAAAACAATGTTTTAAATCACCTGCCACGTTCACGATCAAATCGCGTGGAAATCTATGTACCTTCAAGGAGTGACCTATCGCCGGGAGACAACCGCGGCTTTTGTTTTCTTAGATTTATATACGTCGATCTACTGCGACGTATTCCCTCCTCCTGTCACGAACGGATCTCTCGTCGAGTTCTCTCGTAGCCTTCTTCTTCTCCTTCTTTTTCTTTTTCTCCTTCTTCTTCTTCTTCTTCAACCACTACAACTACTACTACTTCCGCCTGCGGTTCGAATTCCGTTCGAGTTCACGGATTTCAATCGTCTATCGACAACCTCGATTCAGCATCAAGTATTATCCTTCAGGGGGAACAGACAAGCTACCGCCGAAGATCTTTTATCTTCAATCGACTTGATATATTTAAAGGTATACCGATCGTAGCCAACTAAATTTTTCAATGTCTACGCGAAGATCGACAGAATACATAAAAATATTTGTGATGAATGATTAGATAGAAAATTCATTTTTAAAAGTACTCACTAAAAGAAGAAAATAAGAAAAAAAAAAAGGAAGAGAAAGTAAGACTCTACAAAATATGTTAAAACGGAGAATTAGAAATAGAAACATAACGTGTGTATACATACATACATACGATAAAAATCGATCGAACAGTTCGATGCTGCCGATTAAAAGATAATTAAAATCATTGGTTAGATAATTTAGAAAAAAGACAAAAAAACATGGTTGAATACGTTGAAAAACAAGTCTGGAGAGTACGGAAATAGAGCACTCTAGTGAGAAGAAAAAGACAGAAAGAGAGAAAGAAAGAAAGAAAGAAAGAAAGAAAGAAAGAAAGAAAAAGAGAGAGAAAGAGAAAGAGAAAGAGAGAGAGAGAGAGATGTAAAACGAAATGGAAAGTGAACTGCCTACGGCTGGACCAGTGTGGGTGTGTAAAACTCGGTACTGGTTTGCATCCGAGTAGAACGCGTACCCTCTCGAGTATCCATGTAACTCCCTCGTGCATGTCCCTCCTCTCTCCCTTTCCTCTCATTCACTCTCTCTCTCTCTCTCTCTCTCTCTCTCTCTCTCTCTCTCTCTCTTTCTCTCTCTGTCTCTCTTTCTTTCTGTCTTTCTCACTCTCACTCGTATTCCGGCGCGGTCGGTCGGTCCGACAAGAGAGTCGTCGGTGGCGCCTCGGGCGATCGCACACGACACAGGTGTCTGTCTGCATTATGCCGCGTGTACATTGCACTGACGTCGCCGCCACGAATGCCGAGCGACATTGTAATTTGTAAATTGCATCTGTGCGCGGGCGCACGCTCGCGAGCGCGCGCCCGCGCACGCTCTTTACGGAGAAAGGAGCTGCTTCGCTATCTCTATCTCTGTCTCTCTTTTCCTGTCTCTTTTTCTGTCTCTCTTTTTTACTGTCTCTCTTTCTCCGTCTCTCTTTCTCCGCCTCTCTGTCTCTATCTCTTTCTCTTTCACTCTTATTATATTTTTCTCTCTTTCTCTCTTTCTCGCGAACGCAACGAGATCGTAGAAGACGAGAACGTTGTTGTTAATCGGGTGCACAGATCGTAAATCTACGCGAAGAGATAATGAATTATCGTGTATCAATCTTTGCATAACACTTTCAATTGCTTCCGTTTGTTCTTCTTTGGTAAATGATAGATAATTATTTTTTCGAAATAATGATCTTTTTATACGATCGATTATTCTCGCATTGATATATATATATATTTATTTCATAGATGCGTATATTGCTTTGTAGTAATGTTAAAAAATATATATATATATACATCTATGTCATTTTTAAGAAATTGATTTATAGGTCGCAAGAAGTGATTCCCGATTGTCTTCTCTGTATTTTTTTTTTATTTTTTGTTTTGTTTTTTCTTACCTACCAAAGGTCATCTCGATCTTGAAAATATATTTTTGAAAGGGCGTTGATAAATATATGTGAGATTATAAGAAATTTATTTGTAAATTGTAAGAAACGACTCTCTTTTTTTTTTCTTTTTCTATAAAAGATTATAGGAAATTACACCCTCTTGTAAGTCCATCGAATTTACTTCTCCCGTCACGTAGTAACCTCGTGCAACATTTTTCCAATACTCGCGAATATCGAACGAGAGCATAATTTGCGAAATGCGTTCGAGAAAGAGAGTATCGTCTCGTGACTCTGCAGAGTCGATCGAAGCAAGAAGAAGAATGGAATTCTCGTTTGAATTGGCGCTTACAGCGAGAACGACGTGTATTATAATAATACGTTTCTTACCGAGGAGCCAACGACGCCGTGCTTATGGATAATCGTCGATAACGATGTCGATAAGAAGAAGATTATGTGAGTGAGGTGAAAAAAAGAAAATGAAAGAAAATAAAGAAACAAACTATACAGCATGAATGATCTACGAGTATACAAAATTTAACATTCTGAATGAATATTCTAACAAAACAATGACAAATCAATTTAATGAAACGGAATTCAACACGAATGACGTACAAATTACAAAATTGTATCTTTTTAATCAAACGTTTCAATACAAAAAAAAATGAATTAAAAAACATAGAACTTAACACATGAATGACGTACGAGTTACAAAATTTCACATTCTAATTCGATATTACAAAAAAAAAAAAAAATATCTTGTCAGTCGTTTTAAATCACATGTAACCTACTATTCATTCGATGAAACTGTACGATCGAGTAAAAACAAAGGCTAAAAAAAATTAATAAATGAACGTAGATAAAACGTGAGAATGACGTAAAAGGATATTGTACATAGGTCGTACTTATATTCGTTGTTGTCGTTTTATGTCTGATCGAAGTCCGTTTATTTTCATAATGTTTTCCCGCCGCTTTCGGTATATAGAAAAGAACCGTTTTCAGATCGGTAATATCCAAGGAGCACGTGTTCGAAGACGGAAACGGACAGCACGCCTTTCTACGATATACAAGCTTGATGCACGAATTCGTGCAAGGCTAGCCAAGATACTTTTCCGATCGCTCTTTCGAATCGTGCCTCGGCCGTCGATCGGCAGCTCGAATTTCGATAACTATCGATCTTTGTGTACTTAACTGTGTATAGATATTTTATATATATATATATATATATATATATATATATACATATATATATATAGACGTGTGTGTATTTCAAAGAACTCGGCCAATCGGCCTGGCATTGTTCTGATCTTGCTAAACGATCGAACGACTTGACCTTTATTTTATATGATATATATATATTTTATATGTATATAATATATATATATATAAGTAGAGATATAATATATTATAGAAGTATATATATATAGGGTCTGTCTAGAAAAACGGAACATTTATATATGTATGTAAATATTTGTCTGAAATTTAGAAATATCAAATATATATATATGTATATATATAAAAGAACATATAATATATAATTTTTAAGAATCATTAATAATTTCAATAGATTTGATTAATCCTTTATGTAATGATTTCGAAGCAAAATATTCTTGTTGAATCATTGTTCCTTCTTAGAAAAATGCAATCATCGTTATAAAAGTATCGATATGTAATTAAAATACAAAGAAGATATATGATCGTTCCGTTTCTCGTGACTCACCCTGTATATTTTCTCTCCGTAGACAGGCACCTTGCACGGCTGTCCATTCCTTTTCACGCGGCACCTTCTCGTCGTCTTCCTTGCCGCACCAACACGCGATTGTTTGCCTTTCGCAAGAGCGTGCAGCTCCCGAGAGTTATTCAGTACACTTCCAATATGGAGAATTCCGTGTCGTAATACCGTACTTGTCTTGGTCCGCGATCGGTCCTCGTCATTGTCCGAGCTCGTGTACCATAATCGTATTTGGAACTCATTCGTTCTTTTATAATCGAAAGATATCGATTGTCATCGATGAAAAAATTAAAGTAAGTTCTTGTCGAGAAATATTTTTTATATTAGATATATATATATATATATATATATATATATATATATATATATAAATCTGGTCCAATGTCAATCTATAATAATAATTTTGTAATAAATTTATATTAAATTTATACTATCGATATTAATTCTTTTCCCATTTGTATTAATTTACATTTACTATTTTTATGTATTTTTTGTGTAATTCATATTATTGATATTGATATTACAATTTGCAATGTTCTTTAAGTATCATTTAAAGTTTTATTTGTTATTTATTTTTAATTTTATTGCTCGGATTATTGATACCGTTTTATATTTTAACATTGGCAAATTATTGACGATTGTGCAATGAGTTATGCATATAATACTTTTCAAAATTTTACGAAAAGTTCGTATTATTTACAAATATTTTATTTCGAGTAATCTATGTTTATTCGTAATCAATGTAATACGATATGCAATCATTTTAAACTTCTACAAAATTATCTTGATATATCCTGATTCGATTTGACGAAAGGTATATCCATTTATTGAAAAGTATTTACGCGTTATTCGCTATCATTATGAAATGTATTTGCATACAAAGTATCTTTTACTCTCACGGATTTTGATTCTCGCCTGTCTCCAGAACATTTTTCTTTCTTTGGTATACCAATAGAGAAGGTAATTATGGTTGATTATTGAATCGTATACCTGCTGCGAACCGAGTCTATTTTGTATCTATATCTACGTATACATAAGTATATAAGTATGGACGCATAGAAATACATAGAACCGTGTACACCTGATATTTCTTCGAACGTTATTGCTCCAGAAAAGTAGCGATAATATCGTCTATTGTCGGTAGGATATTACGACAACCGAACGATCGCACGAACGATTTATTTTTCGAACGTCGCCTTTTCGTTCGTTCGATTGGAATGTATATATAGAAAAAAAAAGAAACAGAAAGAAAAGAAAAGAAAAAAAAAGAAAAATGAAAAATAAGAAGTCATGGGAAAGAAAAATTCACATCTATCTCGTTCGTTCGTATTTTCTTTTAGATCGGCCCGTCGAAAAGTTCCATAGACATTCTTAACTCGACAGACGTTCGAGAGTTCTTGCAAAAGCGACACGATTAATTTATCTTCTTCGAGTATCGAATGGTCGATAATTCTCTAACTCGGAGATGGTATTGTCAAGTTGAATAACAAATTGCATTTAGTTTCTTTTCCGTTAGACACGCACTCGACGAGATTTATACGGATAATGACCTACATTTCGTATTTCGTGCTTTATATTTACGAGCTACTACGAGAGTATAAAAGGTGTTTCTACAACAGTCGCGATGTTTACGAGTTAAGATTATAACTAACAAAACAGTTATGATAATGTTTTCGTTTTTTAGATACAACAGATAAAATTTTCAGCGAATGGATTAAATGGAAAATATTATCGATAAATATTATAAATATGGTAAGAACGTGTTACAATATCTTCTATTTTTTCTTCTTTTTCTTCTTCTTCTTCTTCATGTTTTTTGACTTAAACTAGTTACATAAAATAATCAGTGGTACATTTGAAAATGAGTCATAGCTCACAGATACTCGAGGAGAAGAACTCCTGACCTAGAAATCCATAAAAGAAGCACGAAGTTTACGAAACATCGTGTCTAGCTTGGTAAGTTTCCTAAAATAGGAGGTTTATATATCCGTGAGCGTAAAAGAAGAAGCACTCTTCAAGGACAGCACAGGAAGTTTATAGAATATTCACGAGTGGTTGTTTCAAGTAAATGTCTCTCTACCTTTTTGCCTATTTATTTTTCCCGTTTTTTTTTCTTTTCTTTCAAGTTCGTCCTCTTTCAAGTTTCTGCGAATTTCACGTAAAAGTTTCCTATGAAAATATATGTGTAATATGTACTTGACGTAACATAAAAAAATTTATAGTTAAAATAAAAATAAAAATAATGATGATCTTCCAAGAAAAATATTTTTAAAGAATTGTTTTCTTTTCGAATTCGATTCATTTACATGAAAACACATGAATTTTTTTCATCGTATCGACGTATTTCGATTTATATGTTTTTTCTCTCAAAATCATTATTCCGAGATAATGAATTTCACAAATAACTCCATCTTCTCTATCTTACTCGAGAAACTCTTATAATTTATAACGGTACGACACTTATTCAAATTCGTCGACTCTATCGAAATGTTACGAAATAAAATAATATATATATATACGAAGATTGAGTTTTAATTTAAGAAAACAGAGTTTAAAGAATTCGTTTTTATATTATATATATTTTTCAAGTCGTTTCTTCTCTCGTGAATATAAATTTATACGACCTAAATATAGAACTTATTATCATAATGATATATGTATATCGTTTTAGACATGAGTGTATTCCGGCATATAAATTATAAACTAGCTTATTTCACGTGTTACGTAAAAAAATCTGTTTTGATAAAGCACGATCTATATTACGTTTAACTTTTTCACTTAAGTAGGGACAGAGAGAGAAAGAGAAAGAGTAATTATATATTTCTCATTTATATTCCGTATAATTGTCAAGATATAATATTTTTTTTCGTTCTTTTTTTTTTTTCTTTCTACTTCAAATCCAGTCCCGTTCGAGTGCGCAATATTAAATATACCGTATCCTGTTCACAGTAAACATGAAAAAGATACTGACCGAATGAGTTAAATATCATACTAATTTTTAACTCGTTGCACATTCCTAGAGTCGATTACCGTGACCTCGCTATGGCCGATTTAGCTAGAAATCAAAGAGAAAACTCGAATAGAGTTAAATAGTCTTAAGATGTTTAGAACGTCTGAACTATAAACGTATAGTCACGTTTCTTGCGACATTCTCTAACCTTCTTCATTTCTTTCTTTCTTTATTATTTTATTTCATTTCATTTCATTTCATTTCATTTCCTTTTTCTTAATCGACGTATTAGCGGAGGTGATCGTTTCTCTTGTCGATGGACGTTTACATGGACGATTCCATGTCCTTTCTCTCTCTCTCTCTCTCTCCCTCTCTCTCTCTCCCTCCCTCTTTTTCTTTCCTTCCTTCTCTCCTTGGAACATGGATCGATCGAGATGAGGAAAAATTTATTGCGAAAGTGGATCCGATCGAGTGTCCGTGCGCTATAAAAGCGGATTGGTAGCTGATCGATGACTTTTCACCGATGTACGCTTAACCCGTCGGCTTGATCGAAAGCAAAGCTTTAACGTCATTAATCGCACGTGTCCGCAATTAATCGCTCTCGGCGAGCAGCGTAACGAACGGCACGAAGCCACATTGCGTGCACCCCCTGGGGGAAAATTTATGCGTAGGTACTTACGTTTGTACGGCACGCTTCGTGCACGATCTATAGTCTTTTCTAAAATTTCGAACTCGTTTCTCTTTCTATTATATATCTAAAAGACAAAGGGACGATTCTGTAAATAATGATTATGTGTATATATACATATATACGCAAGTATAGACGTATGTATCTTTAACGATTATATAAATATTTTATATCCTTTATTATGCGATATATTTTATTAGAAATACATATAATATTAGTAATATTTTTATATATTGTATAAATGGTAGGATAGTAAAAGCATTATAATGTAATAATATGTAATATATAATCGTTTAGTATCCAAGTGAAATCAATCTGGGAACGTTATAGTAAAAAAAGAAATGCCGATTTCAAGAATTATTAAAGAAAATTTAGAAATATATTTATAAAAGAGATTAAAAAGATCAAAATGAAAATGTGATACTTGTTTTAAATATATATTAACAATCTCATCATTTTCTTAAGATCTCAATACGTATTGTGAAGTACGAGAGAGATTCGCAAAGCTGGTCCATGTCGATGACCGTTGGCTTGAACGCTTATCGAGTGTTACTATTTTTTAGATATGTCGTTTGGTCTCGCGAGCGATCACGTTTCATAACGGTACAAACTTTAGCTTAATGCCTTTCTGTATATAGTTTCGTCGACGAAACGGACGACGGGTGGTGGTTCGCTGGATAACTACGAGAAGGAGAGGAGTTTGAAAAGTAGGGGTAAAAGAGAAGAAGGGAAAGAGAGAAAATATGAGAGGCGTGTGTAAAGCAATCGAGGCTCGTTGAATATGCAAATGTGGCAAAGTGGCCGATCTGGACGAGAGAGGCGAAACTCGCTTAAAACGGAGTGAGAGGGCGGAATACAGAAATTGGAAAGTAACTCGCGAATATTCGCCTAACTATCGCGAATATAAGAATGTATATATACATATAAATAGATATGTACATGCACGCGCGCGCGCGCGCGTGTGTGTGTGTGTATGTGTACTACAAAGTCGAATATAGACTCGTTCGTAGGTTCGAACAGATCCCTGCAGATACGATTCCGCGTGAGAAGAGATATATCGCGCCTACGTTCTACACCTACACCCGCACCTACATATACATATATGTATACAAGGATACACAGAGAAGGAAAGAGAGAGAGGTAAACGTAGGAGCAAGCGAACGAGCAGCGAAAGCACGACGAATTTTACGTCTGGAACCGTAGAACGATACCTCTGCAATGACAGCTTCCAACAATGTAACGATCTTTGCAGCTGCCGTTTACCATGTCCGTTCGATTAATAAACGTCCGTGATAAATAAACGTCGCTACTTTTAATCGTTCAGACGACAGTTAATTACTTGCAACAATTCTAAAATTCTTTGCATACATAGAAGAAGAGAGAAGAAGAAAGAGAGAGAAAGAAAGATAGTTACTAATTATATCTATCCAATCATTAATATTCATTAAAAAAATTCCTTTAACATTATAACATCCTATTTATTTTTCCAAATCACCGAGCTAGCACAAGGTATATCCTTTCTCGGGACGCATGTAAGTAGGCGCGCGTTAAAATGTCGATCGAGTCGAAAATGTGCTATAATAAAAGGTAAGCGAGCCATGAATTTCCTACAGTGGAATGTCTTGAGAATCTCGAGGTGGTTGTTGTTATTGTTGGGAAGAAGAAGAGCAAGGAGGGAAGCTCGCATCTTCTAGGACCATCAACGGTACCATGGGGGCTCTTCCCCTCGGAGCAGGATCTTCAACGAACGCTTTCGTATAGAATAGAGAAAGAGAGAGAGAAAGAGAGAAAGAAAAATAGTGAGAGAAAGAGAGAAAGAGAGAGAAAGAGCAGACATTATCCGATCCTGTGGAAGGTTTCCGTGATGGCACACCGAGCATAGAGCATCGTGGCTGAGAGGCAGCATAAGGTCCGAGATATCAATAAATAATCTATCTGGCAATATTATCTCAACGGTTTTATGCCCCACGAAGCGGGGAATGCGATCCAGTTCGTACGTATACTCTTAAACTTCTTCTTCTTCTCTCTCTCTCTCTCTCTTCCTCTTTCCCTCATTCCTTCTCTTTCTTTCTTTCTTTCTTTGCTTCCTTCGTCCTCTCCTTTTCTAATCCATACCACAACCAGCCTGGCCTCCTCCGCGAGTGGAGGTGTGAATGATCCGCCTACCATAAAGCAAAGTGCATCTAGCTTCCAAAGCATGCCGAGGAATGTTCCACAGGGTACCCCGTTCTCTCTCTCTCTCTCTCTCTCTCTCTCTCTCTCTCTCTTTTGTTTCTTTTCTTTTACTCTATGGCTATGCGACGGTATCGCGATCGAGTAACTGCAACTCTCAATTTGATCTTTAATGATCCCCACGGACTTTACTGCCGTGAGTTTTTCTAACCTCATGCTCGGAGGCTATCCTCCTCCTCCTTCTTCTCCTCCTCCGCCTCCTCCTCCTCCTCCTCCTCCTCCCCCTCCTCCTCATTCTTCTGTTCTTCTTCTTCTTCTTCTTCTTCTTTTGCTTTCCTGTCGATCGATGGGCCAGTCGTTTTTCTCCTGAGAGAGCTCTTAAATCGACGTCGAACGCTTTGTCAGTCCTACCGAAGGACTTTGAGAACCGAAACAATCTTGTTATCTAACTTTTTTGATATATATACACCTATGTACACTTGTGTATATATATATATGTATGTATGTATGTATGTATGTATGTATGGAAGCTTTTAGAGATATCAATCTAAGAAGACCGGTAGATGATTTGGTAGATAAGTTATTATCAAGTATCATCTTGACCGAAATTTTAATTAACGTATAGATCGGATTTAGATCTTTAAATTTGTAGATTTTACAAAATTGAAATATATTAAATATTATTATTTGCAAGGGACTTTTATCATTAACGTTGGATATCAGTAGAAAATAATTGAAATCTATGAAACTTAGAGTTAACGTTAGATTTACGGTGGGTGAGCTAATAAATCCTAGTGCTTTTGCCCGGACCCACGAGTTTTCTCTCTCTCTCTCTCTCTCTCTCTCTCTTTTTCTTTCTTACTTACTACGGGCCACCAAAGCAAATGCCATTAATGTGAACTTTCGATGGAAACGGGATACGACGTGCGCTCGCTCGCGTACAATCGAGCACTTGGGTGTGCGACTGTGTGTAGGTCAAGCCTCCATGGCTTGCAATGTTCTCTCGGCTAGGTGTGGACCCGACATACCAGGAATCTCCCCATAGAATAGACCCGTACGAATCACAAACAATACTTATGTTACTACGTCAATCTTTCTGGAATCCAAACTACGCATTATTTTTACCAAGAAAGTATCAAGAAATTTACGAATTTACGTCCGATTGTATTCTATCGAATTAAAATTTAGAAAAATGTCATATATATATATATATTTATATATTTATATCACTTAATATTATTTTGATAATAAATTGAAAATATAATACGTGGCAAAATATAATCCGAATGAAAATTTTCCTTTGATTTTATCTTTTTCTTTTATCAAATTAATTTTTAATAGGATATGGTTAATATAAATTAATAAAGTTTGCGAAGTGGTTCGGCACGATTGCTACTCGACATTTCGAAAGTTCTGCTTTCGGCTCTCACGACACGTTCTCGAGATATTATGCAAGACGTCGAATGTCAATGTCTGACCTGTCAATACCGTGACTACTGAGATACGCGCGACTAACTTTCGTTTTAAAGCATTGGATAACCCGATGCCAGATTTTCACGCTTGTTAACGCATTACCTTTAAAATACGAAACGAGGATTTGAAAGATACTTATAAAATGGTATTTCGCTAGATCTACTGTTTAAAAACAAAGAAGCTTAACTATTTCTTGTAAAGAATAATTATTGAAATCATTTTGTATATATCTTGTAAAGTTTATTTAATAAGCATTTTTTGTTTACTTCGTACGACTGCACGATCACTACGAGCTAATTACGTATTAAAAAGGAAAAGAATAAAGAAAAAAAAGATCAAGTTTTTAAATATTAATCTCTAATCTATAATGATAAATTTCGTTTCGATCATTTATGGGACATAGATTTCTTATATTAGAAAATATTACTGTAATCCTTTCAAAGAAACTTATTTATGTTCGTTCATATATAAAATATGTAAAATCAAGTATCAAACTTTTTTATGTACCTAAACTATTTTACCATTCCTAAAATTTTTTTTAAATCTAGTATTAAATATCATAAAGATTTTTATCAAAAGTACAAAAATATACGAAAAAAAAACTGTGTGCGTGAGAGAGAAACAGAGAGAAAGAGAGAGAGAGAAAGAGAGAAAGAAAGGAAAAAAAGAGGATTGAGAAAAGATGTATAAAAGGAGGAAGAAGAGAACGGAAGGAGACGTTGAAGAAACAGGCGCCTTTGGCGGCTGGGTGTGGATAGATCTCCAGGCGTTTTATCTTGCACCCCTTCATCCTCACCCTCCTTCGCGTGGGTGTCCCGTAGTTTCGTTACGCTTGATCGTCAGCAACATGTGACTATATATATATATATAAGAATATATAGGTATATATATATGCATATATATAATATATAAATATATAAATATATGTGTATGTGTGTACGTATGCGTACGTGTTAAACTTAAATGCTACTTGACCAATTCGCCGAGCATAAGATATATATATATATATATATATATATATATATATATATATATCACACACATACACACACACAGATTATATATACACGGTGTGCCACCTGTAGCCGGGACCTCGATATATATATGTACGTCGTTGTGCAACGATAACTCGACTCCACCGTGGGACCGTGTAGTACATTTTACGATCGTTTGTCACACCCTCGCAATCGCGATTTCTTTTACGTCGCATTCACGCGCAAGGCACTCGCATTTGTTACTTTTTTTCTTTCTTTCTCTCTCCCTCTCTTTCTTTCTCTCTTTCTCTCTCTTTCTCTCTCTCTGTTTTATACGCATCGATTCTTTCTTTTCGTTCAAGGACGTGCGAATATGCTAACGCGATTCGATCCTTAGTATACATATTAAATGAGTTGAGTTACAGGATCTAGATGAATCGTTGCTGCATAATTTCTAGGTTGATAGAATAGATTAACCCTTTGAACTATCATTATTTTCGCAGTTTACTTTTTGATACGATAATTTTTTCCTTCTTTCTGACATATCATTTTTTCATATATATATACACACACACATATGTATATGTGTGTGTATGTGTAAAATTTGTCTAATCATATTATTAATTAAATTAAAACATTAATTGCTTTTTATACGTTGATTGATATTAAATTTGAAATAAAAGTATACAAATATAATCTAATAAGCTATCTTTGATGTTATATAAAAATTGTTAATGGTAATATAGGATAAAGTAATTGTTAGGGTGTTTGTATTTATACAGCTTGTATAAATATTGATTGAAAATGTATTTGATAAAATGACTTCTCCGTAGTAATAACGATCATTCTCTATTCGTTCATGCATATATGGGTCAAGATAATATTTATTCAAAGACTTACTGTCTAATCTAATAATCATGACTAATCTTAACGAAGATACACTATCTACAAGGAGTAAACTACTTACTTAACCGATGATCTACATCTGGGTCATCAATAATTTTTTTTTTTACAATCATTTTATAGCTCTTCCTTTCTGTCTCTTTTTCTCTCTCTCTCTATGTATATATGTATTTGTGTGTGTATATAAAACGTCAAAGGGCAACGACCCTACATAAAAAAAATTTGTATAGCTTACTACCAAAAAGAAGAATACATTAGCATCTTTTTTTTGATCGTTAGCAATTTTACGAACTGACTTGAATCATAAGCTACCAATGATCGTTAATTCTAATATCTAATTAGATCGGTTCATCTAATTAGATAACGATGTCGATATTTTATATTCGTACGTTCACCTTACTCTATTTAATAAATATTAATCTATAAAATAGACATATACATTAATATACGTGGGTTGGATAGTTAAAAATTATCGTGAGTATAGTGATTTAATCCTAAATCGTATCAATTACCGATAAATTCGAATCGAAGCAGCACACGACCGGAATCTATACCAACGAACGAATGTATATATGTATGTATATACGTAAATACATAAACAGGTATAAATATAGCTACATATATATAGATACATACATGTGAAACTTCGGTTCAAAGATCACGAGAAATCAACCGAGTAGATTTAATGCCTCCCATTCGTGAAATTATTCAAGAAATAAGGAATAATGTATCTCGTAGTAAATTATAGTCGATTATTGTTTAACTAACTTATCAAGGTAGATACGTAGGTAAATGATTTTATAATTAAGCCGACCGACAAAGAGATAGATAGGACGAGCCATTTTGATAATCTCACGAGACTTTTGATCGATTTGGTAACAATCGACTAGATCTCGAAAAATTTTTACTTTCTTGTATAAAACCGTACGATATAAACCATAATTGGTATTTAATATTACTGTATACAAAAGGACCTTTACGAAAAGATCTCTCATTTATAATATGCACATTGGAAATACGAGAAAGGTTTTACCGAATGGCTTTTCCGTAACCGATTGCCCCACCTTTCGTTTCGTCGATGGGTGCGAAGCCGAGAGAATAATAGTTCGCCGTTCGAGCGTAACTTTACGTCCGGTAAATCTTGCCTCGTCGACGCCGTTAACGTATTTTCAACCATGCGATAAGCTGCTTCTATACGTACATACATATATACACGTAACGTCAATATACTCGTACCTACACAAGATTTTAAACTAGGTCTTATAAACATCATCAAAGAGATATTTTTTCTTCTTTTTTTTTTTCTTTATATCATCGAAACTTTCGTCATTGTTTTCGTATTAGGTATTCGTCCTTGTTTCGATTTCCTTACTTATCGCGTATAATTTTTGTAAATTATCATGTGCGAACAAAGAAACGAAAAGAATATTTTCGACGAAGTATTCACGAAAGATAAAGAAACTCACAAAGACGACCAATTTTCGATTGGTCACGTTATACCATTTACTTTGTGTATACGTATACTGACGTCGATGATCTTTCCCAAGCCCTATTCGTGCTTTTTTTTCTTTTTCTCTCTCTCTCTCTCTCTCTCTCTCTCTCTCTCTCTCTCTCTCTCTCTCTCTCTCTCTTTCGAATATCGATAATCTCCGGAACGGTCGGGTAGCTCCGTTAGGAAGTATACATCTATCTGATTTCACTTTGCTTCCTCGTCGAACGTGCGATAAATAATGAACGAGAGAAAAAAGATAAATAAAATTCTATGCTCATAAATCTTATTATAACACAAGAGAGAGAGAGAGAGAGAGAGAGAGAGAGAGAGAGATAAAGGATCTTTTCATACACACGTGATTTAAGAATATGTATATGTTATTAGAAAATAATAACCTTGACAGAGAACGTCGACAAACAAATGTCGATGTAAAATCGTAATTAAAAATCGTTTCGGTTTTCATTCATTTGAATATATCTTTAACAAATTCATCGAATATTTTCTACTGAACTTTTCCTAAATAAAAAAAAAAGAAAGAGAAAAAAGACAATTGTATTCTCTTGGCGTAATCGATGTATGCGCGATAAAACATCTTTTTTTTGGATATTTTTTCTTTCTCATATCTTGCGTATCTCATAAAATCTCGCACGTAAAACGGTAAGCTATAACGGAAAGCGATAACTCGTATCGACTCGTAAAGGATCATTAAGGTGGTCTTACCTGATTTATGTCGCTGCCGAGGTCCCTCGCGCTCTTGGCACTCCTAAGTCGATCTCCGCGATACTCTCGATAGCGCATCGTGACCTCGTCGTCCGTCAATGCACCACTGCTACCGCTTCTCGAGTTCTTCTTATTCTTCTCTTCCTTAGCTTTCTTCTCCCTCTTACTGAACAACTGCTTCACTTTGCTCATCGTGCCACTTTTCTTGGCAGCCTTCTTCTCGTATTTCTTATCAGCACCGGTGGGAGGCTTGGAGGTGACCAATCCGCTCGTCGATTTACCGGTACCGATATCGTTCGGATATTTGTCGTACTTTCGTTGTTCCAACGGAGTTAGGTTCATATTCCGATCGGTATGCCTTCTCTCGTTTTTGATAAATTGTCTACTCGCAAACCCTTCGTCCTCCGATTCGATCGGTTCCCGTCTATCGGCCTCCTGCGAGTCTCGCCTGTAATCATTTTCGATACCAGAATCGGCAAGACGATCTTTCCTATCGGGATCGCTCAAACGCGTCTCCCGATAACGACGTTGTTCCATATAAGCACGAGTTTCTTGCCTGGCATGTCGGGATTTACCATTTTCGTGATAACTTCGGAGGGGTCTAGTTGGTGGGGTCTCGTCGATGGAACTCTTTCCACGTGGACTCTCTCGAGCGTCGGAATCGTCGAAATAATCGAGACGATTGCGCGATCTTCTCAATGGTTTCTTCGGCTCGGCGTCAAGGACGTTGCCGTTTCGATGATCCTTCCGAAGAGTACGCTCGTCGTATCGAGTTTCTCGACGAATCGATTCCCTCGCCGTAGTGTCGGAATCGTAACGACTCGAATTGTGACCATTGGTACCAGGATCGGTACTTCGTACACCACTTGGACCAGTCCGATCCGTTCTGATACGAGGCGGTGAACTGTCGTAATCATCGTGGATCGGATGTTTGCTGCTACTGTATCTTTGGGTAGTTCGAGTCTCCTTGTAATACTTGGACTCTAGCTGGCTACTCGTCATTTGCGAGATATCGGTGTCGTAGTCATCGATCGGTCGTTCTCGTAAACTGTCAAGGCGTCTCTTGGTGAACGGTGATCTCTCTTTCCTCGTATTCGTTTCCCCAGCACTCCCGTAATCAACGTGACTGCATAGATTCTCGTGCGACCTCGTCGTGTACTCGTTTCGTAAGATTCTCGAGTTCTCGCCAAGCTCGTTCAAACGTTGAGTCGACTTGCTCATTCCGCGAATCGATTCGAAATTTTTATTCATTTTTGGAAGGCTCTCGTTGGGGCGCACATCTCGATCGAGAAAATCGTCGCTTTTAGAAAGTTTCCTCTCAGCGGTAAATTTCCTTACCACGATCGGCGAAGAAAGCGTATCGTTGTCCTTCGATTCGTTTCGGAAATAATGACTCGTCCTTGGGTTCGTCGAGCCGTCGGCTAAATAATTGGTGGACTTGTAAGGACCACCCAAATGATTTCTTTCGAATCTCTCTTCCGGGCTGGTCCTACTTCTGTCACTGAGAAACGGCTTGAAGTCGTCCGCGTAACTACCGTGTGTCCTAGTTTCGACGATGTACTTGTCCCCGTACTTGTCCGTTCTCGTTTCAACCGTATAACCATCTCTTGGTTTTGATTCGACGTAACCGTCAGACGGGATTTTGTTCGTTATTTTCTTCTCGTAACCATAGACTTTGCCATTGTCCTCGTGTATTTGCTTTTCGAAAATATATTTCTCGCCATTGCTACTGGTCCTGGTCTCCGTGATATACGTATCGGTGTAACGTTTCGGAGATGATATTCGACTGGGCGTAACCGGCGACGGGACGATCGGTTTGTCGATAATCTCGTGCTCGGATTTTTTGATCGACACGTTCGCCGTGTTTTTCGCGGCATACATTTCGTCGGCGAGCAGCCTCGATTTTATCCTCGACTCGAGAAGATCTCGTCTTGCGCTTAGTTCGGACGTTTTGTTGGATATACCGCTCTGATGATTTTGTCGCGAGGTGAGATCGGTGCTCTCTCTGCCGCTGGTATCGACGAAAATCGTCGAAGTATATTTCTCCGGCTCGTAACGTCGATCCAGTTCGATCTCGTCCTCGGGACATCGATTGTCTAAGTCTCTGGAGGAAAGGAAATCCTTGGAACCGCCAAAGTGATTCCCAAAACGGGAAGTGGTCGTACTCTTTCGAGTTTCCTCGTAGCGAGACTTGAGATTGTTTATCTCGTTGTTACGTCTTAGATCGCTACTGTAAGAATAATCCGTTCTACGGTATTCTTTTTCGGCTGGACTGTTCTCTCGTGACGAGTCCTTTCTTTCGAGACCCAAACCCTCGTCGCTATCCGAATGACTCCTCTGGGCCTTCTTCTTGTCCGCTTGTACTTGAGCATACATCACGTTCGTTTGCGAAGTCGGCGGTGGACTGCCGGGATCGTTCGGCCTCGTGTAAGAGAAGGGCCGATTGTTGTTATGTCCAAAACCAGGTCCCGGCGAGACCATGGTTCTCGTCAGCTGTGGCGGTGGCGAACGATCGCTCGACAATCGATGAATCATCTTGTTGATCGTCGATTCCTCGCCGCGTTTCTGAAGATCGTATCTGCTGCTGTGCAGCATGCTCCCGACCCGGTCGACCTCGTCGACCTCCTCCCGAAGCTTCGTCTCTTTTCCTTGAGGCGACGAGATACGATTCGTTGTTTCCGTCTTCCTACGTGCCGTCACTTCCTTCTCTTCACCGGTAATACGATCCTTATCATCCGTGATATCTAACTGATTCTGTCTCTCAACTACTTTATTCTCTTTCCTCGTCTCGATTGACCGATCGAGAGAGATCTCTGTAGTAGTTCCCTCGATCCTCTCCTTCGTTTCGACTCGTTCGATTATTCTCTCGACATTTGTATCACCTTCCTCCTGCTTCGACTTTTTAGCATTCGGCTTACTAACCTCCTCCTTACTAACCACTCCAAAATGAAACGGTTGAGTCTGATCGACCTGAGGCGAAGTCTCGATTATCGGCGACAGCTGTTTCTTAGCACGAGCTGCACTGCTCAAATGCGAACCTTCGCTCTCGCTGCCACTTCTCTTGCGGTATTGTCTACTCGACGTACCAGCGTCGCTAACGCTACGACCAACCGGTTTCCTTTTTCTCTCTAATTTTGGCGAAAAGAATTTAGCTAATGTACCTTTCAATTTTTTCGAACCCGCATCGCTGCTACTTCTCTCCAACGTTTTCTTCTTTGCTTTTGGCGTCCAAGACAATTGGTCGCCACTCGTCGTGGTTACACCGATCTCTTCGCTCTTACGTCTCTTCACGTCTAGCGGCAATTCTGGACGTTTTTTATTAACGTTACCTCGTCTTGCTGGTAACGTGCTAAACTTACCGGGCAATCGTCTATTATCGTGTGCTACACAACGTAAGCTACCAGCTTGCTGCAGCACCAGTGCTGCCTCCTGTGCTAAGTCTTCCTTGCTGCGTGATAATATGTTCTCCTTGTGCACCGGGCTCAATATCAACCTACCTTCTCCATCTCCTACGAGAGCCGCGGTCACGCGCGGTGCACCACGTCCTGAAACAATTGTTATTCAGTTAGCTTCGATCCGATGTATTTTTCTATACGTGACAGACTGACTTTTTATATGGAGTGTCTTTAAAACAGATACTCGGATACTTTCACCATTTTAAACATTAACTTAAGAAACGATCGACCGACGAAAAGTGTAATTAACGTATATCAATTCTTTCGAATTTCACTGATTTATGAGATTTCTTTTTATAAATTTCAGCACTACTCTTTTTATAAATTACAGAATTAACGTTATATATATTTTAATTCTAATCCAAGCTGAACGCTCTTCAAAGAATTTCATTAGATATTAATAGAAAATTAAATAGCGTGAATAAGATAAATGTTACTCTTTAAGATTATTCCAGGTTAATGTACATGGGGATATTCTTTTTCTTTTAAATTATTACCCGCACACGAGCATGATATATTGGCGAAGTTTAATAATATATTTTAAAGACACCCTATATGCGTTGTATCCGACGTAGATTAATCCGTACATCGAAAGGACAAGAATTTAGGAATTTTAATCGAACCGATAATAGATATCGGCCATCCACCTGAGAGCATGAGGCCTTCTAAATTAGCGATTTATGTTAAGTAGCACGGTCGTTAGTAGTTAATCACCAAGTTTAATCGCCATCGGACGCACGTCGTCTCTGGTAGGCCACGAACGAGTTCGCTTGAAAGCCGCTAAATCGCTCGTTTGATTAGATCTACTCGATGATTTTTTTGCTTTTTTCTTTTCAAAGCGAAGAGAAGAAGAGGGAGAGAGAGAGAGAGGGAGAGAGAGAAAGAGAGAGAAGGATGATTCGTGATTAGCCTCGCTTAGGCGAAATTCGTGTTTCTCGATCTCGTAATTCTTCGTTCGTTCCTATCGATTAGAGTACTCGTTCGTTACTCGTATAAAAGGTCGACTTTCGCTGTCTAAACTTCTACTATGTGAACACGTGACGAAGAGATTTCTGTTTTTTTCTCTTTTTCTTTTACCTTTTCTTTTTTATTTCCCTTTTACGCTCGCACATTTAAATCTCGTTAATATTGACTGAAAGAGCGAAGTTAAGTAAACTTTTAATCGATGGTCTAACGTTTAATGGAAGTCTAACACGAGCGACGAAAGGAACGAGTGAAATGAATGTACACACATATATATATATATATATATATATATATATATATGTGCATTTATGTATGTATGTACGTACGTATGTACGTACGTTCACCACTGTAAGCTTTGAGATCAACAGTGCGAGCGGTTGAACGCAGAAACGAACGAAAGGCACCACGGGGCCAAAGGTCAACGGGTGTGTACGCAACGGCTCAGCACGCCCACGCTGCGAAGCAGGTATCATCCGAGCGTGCCAGATCGCAATCTCCTTTAATAAAGCATCGTTCTCGCGTCTCGAATCGTGCTACGGAACTTGAGATTTTTTCCCTTTATATATACATATATATATATATATATATATATATATATATATATGTATACGATAAAAAAGATGTTAGATTTTTAGCACAGAAAAATATTTTTAATTAATGCGCAAAGAAAAACGTCTAAATAGAAATAAATCGTTCAATTAACTTGACAATAAGAATATATATATATCCTTTTCTTTATGTATTACTAGACAATTATTATCAATTTAGATAATACAAATATATTTATATAATTGCTCTGTTACCTTTAGATCTTTTTCGAAATATATATATATGTATACACCACTTATATATTTTATTCACAAACTTATCGATAAATCTAATCGACGTTTTTGGCAATTAGAAAAACGTTAACACAGATATGGATAGTAAGAGGATACGAATGTAACAAGTGTCTCTCGATAAATTCGATCGATGGATTTATAGCATCACTTGCCGTATACACGAATGCAATGATCACAGAGGTCATCGACGGACACCTCGACGAGAAGGAGGTCGTCGAGCGACTCTAATCGTTCGCCGACTAAACTGCCGTGCCACTTTTAGTACAGCTAAAGTACCTGCTAAAGCTAGATCTACAATGGCTCCCGCGCCATTTCCAATAACGTCGTTCGCCTTTGCGCGTCGTGGGAAATCGCCTTTAAACAAACCCTTCTTGAAACGATTTACTTTACTACCGTTTCCGTTTCTTCTTCTTCCCTTCCCTCACCCTCCTCTTCCTCCCTTTTCCTGTTTTTCGTCCTCTTTCTCTTTTTATTCCTCTTCTTCTAATTTTCTTTTTTCTCTGTCGACTTTTTTAAGTCTTTACGATCTTCGGCTTTGACAAAGAACCTTTGTAAAGGATTCTTTTTTCTACCTTCTAACAACGTCAGTTTATCGCATTTAACGGAGAAACGGTAAGAGGAAGAACGGATTTTATTTTTTCCTTTTTCTTCAACTATGAGAACGGAAAATTCAAGTATTTTTTTGTCTTTGTTAAAGTTCACTTAAAAACGAATAAAGTAATGAAAATTATTGTTCCTCGAACATAAAAGAGGAAAAATGTTGAATTCCAAACTACGTTCGCAGGCTCGGCGAACAAAAAGAAGAAAAAAATGAAACGAGAAATTTTCTAATCGCGCGATTAGAACAACGCGTTTCTGGAAATATAGTTGGTTTATCGATGGAAACCAGCTTTAATTATCGTCTAGCGATAAGGATTTTCTTTATTCTCGATTGAGGAGAATTAATCGCGGTCCGGTATATAGTTTTTGAAACGAGAAACTCTCTCTCTGTACACACATACAAGACATGCATATTAGGTATATGGATGTGTATACGTATACATAGATAAATACGTATATACTAAGTACGAGGGAACGAGCGGGTAATTTTAATCGCGATAACGAGTTTTAACGCGCGAGATGCGGAGTAAGGCGAGTAGAATCAATAGCCTCATGATTCTTTGATCTCGGACAAGACGCGATTCGATACCGTGATTCCAAAGACTAATTATTACCAGGATGTGCTGATCCCCACACGAGAATTACTCCGGCGTACACGCATCGCATAAGTATGTATGTAGACACGAGATCTTCCATTTGGCGAATAGAGAAAGAGAGAGTCCCGATATATTAGCATGTGGTGCACGTTTATGCCGAGTAGGAATTGATGCGAAGAGAGAGAGAGAGAGAGAGAGAGAGAGAGAGAGAGAGAGATAGAGAATTCTCTTACCGATCGCAAGGTACTTCTCGACGATGAGTACCTTCGAGATTCTCCAAGAGGCTTAGGCAAATGGCATGCAGACGAGTCAGTGATTTTCAAACGTTCTTTCGATCTTTATTCAAAACTCGAAACACTTTGTCGATGTATTTGCGTTCATCATCGATACTTCAAATTTGTTTCTTTCATTTGGAAACAAGTTCTCAATATGGGTAATCGATTATTAATCAGGTCAATTTTGAAATTATTCAATTTCAAAAAATATATCTTTGATTAAAAATATATCTTCAACTTTGAGTTTCAATTAAAGATTTTATTAAAGCGGTATGAACTTTTCAAACACGATCCAATATTATTGCTATTATTGTTATTATTATTTTAATTATTATTATTTAGAACAAATTTGCGTTGGTAATAGAAAGGGGAAAGATCGTGCTTGTAATATTTAATATCTATACTTTGTTTGCTAAAAAAAAGAAATTTAAAATGTCGTATATCAACGAGATGTAATAATTATAGAAGAAATGAAATGAGTGAGTGACGTACCGCTGCCACATAAAATTAACGTCGATTTAATTAACGCGATATTAACGGGTGTCATGAGTACTTGGAATACGTCATACCATGCGTCGTCCGATGAGCTTGCGGATAGGTAAGATCGTTTCATGTCGCTCGACGAGTTTCTAATCCGTTTTAGAGACGTGCCATTAAATCGATATCGTGAACGTATGCAAACAAGCTTGGCACATGTTTCGTTTTCGGTAGAGAAGATATTTCACGATCTTTAGCTAGAGCACGTGTCTCTTCTCTTACGTTAGTATACTTTAAAATGTTCTATTTTTATTTATTGAAATCATCATATCATTTACTGTTATATCATCGAATCGAAATATATGAGTCGATTTTCTTTTTTGCTCTGTTAAAAATATTACTATACTATGAACATAATTTCTATACGTAAATTTTTATTTTCCATAACTAATTAATTCATTTTTTTTTCTATTACGACATTAAACATTTTATTGTAATTTAAATTGAAAGAAAATAACATTATGAAATTAAAGACAGACTGAGAAAGAGAGAGAGAGAGAAAGAGAAATAGTGCCTATATAAACAGTGAATTATAGTTCTCTATAATAAAATAGCTAATAAAATTTCATAGTTAATTCTAAACAACCTATAAATAGAAATGTCAAGATGAAATGCATCTAATATTAAACCAAGCAATCTAATATTATTATTATAATAAACTATATTATACTAAGCCATATATTATACTTAACTATCGCGTTAATGATGAGATCAGACTCGAATCATTTTTTTGATTTCATACTATCGAGAATCGTAGATCATCTTGGGGATAAGGGATGGAGAGGGTTGTGTATATACGAGATTCACAAGTATTCTCTCTCTCTCTCTCTCTCTCTCCCTTCACTCTATCCGTTTCTCTCTCACACAGATTATATTCCCACGTATCTTTTGCGTAGTCGACGTATCGGTGCGTCAGCCAATAATTAACTCGTCGTGGTAATCGCTGCGCGTAGCCTTTCAGATCGTACGTTTCCGGGCCTTGGTAGAGCTTCTCTTGAAGATGCTGCGGTGTTTCAATCTGCGTTGCTCGGTGACTAGCCGAATGTATGGGACAGCTCGTAGGGTGAAAATCGACGTCACGGCTGGAAGATCTCGTGGTTTATACGCGAACGATTTATGCTCGATTAAGGCAACTAACAATTTGACTCGGCTTCGGTGAAAGAAAGAAAAAGAGAGAGAAAGAGAAAGAGAGAGAGAGAGAGAGAGAGAGAGAGAGACAGAAGAAGGGGAGAAGTAGAAGAGGATGGATAGAAGATGGCAGGTGCTTTGCGAATGTACGGTTCTCGAGCGGGTCAGAGAAAGAAGAAGGTGAAGTAGAGATGGAGTGGGGGTAAAGAGAAAGAATTGGCGGAAGTGCAAGTGGCGTCTTGCCGCGGGGGGTCAAAGATCGCACCACGGAGCTGACCCACTCTTTCGAGGCCCGTAAATGTTCCTCCTCTCAAGAAGATTCACCACCGATCTTTTTCCATCCATAGAAGAAGAAAGATGAAAGAGAGAGAGAGAGAGAGAGAGAGAGAGAGAGAGAGAGAGAGAGAGAGAGAGAGAGAGAGATGATAAGACATGAGTAAGTCCAATCATTTCCGGCGTGGATGAATAGATCTTTCATTGTTCGATCATCATCAGACGTATCTAACGTTTACGAGTTTCGTCTTCTTATTTATTTTTTCTTTCTTCCTTTCTTTTTCTAACAAATAAAACAATCAATTGCCTATTACGCTAACTGTCGGAAGAAAGATTTAACTATTGACTATTCTTTCAATTATTCCATCGTTCCAAATTCTTCGAATGTCAACGAATTTCTTGATTAATATTCTTTTCTAAGAAATAAAATAATCGATTATATGTCATACAACTTTTGATAGTGGGATTTCGGTTTTCTTTCTTTTTGGAAATGTTCGATATTCCACTTTTTTCTCTCTTTTTTTTTTTTTTTTTACTTTATCAAGTACAAATTCGAGTAGTGTCGAGTACTCGGCAATCTTGCACGCATCGTTCCTTCTTCCGAGAGAGAGAGAGAGAGAGAGAGAGAGAGAGAGAAAGAGAGAGAGATAGAGAGAGATGGAAAAAAAAGGAGAGAGAGCGAGAGAGAGGGAGAAAAAGAGAGAGAAAAAGAGAAAGAAAGGAGGTAGTCTGTGAGGTAGCGCGAGAGGAAGAAAAGAAGAAAAAAGTGTGAGAGAAGACGGGAGTGATTTACGGTCCATAAGGTCGGCTTTCGCGAACGCGCTAAGGGTACGCGAAGCGGTACCTACTCTGCGCGTGATATCGCATGGCCTAAATGATTGTTACAGAAGTTGTCGTACGGGAAAATGGATCGCGCCATTAATCGCCACTGCTTCGTGTTGGGTCGTTCCGAACGACCTAACTCCTTTTTTCTTTCTTTCTCTCTCCCCCTCTCTCTCTCTCTCTCTCTCTCTCTCTCTCCCTTTTTTTCTTTATCTCTATTTTTTCGTCTCCCCTTATATTTATTTAATGATATAATAGTCATTTTATATCTCAATTCATGTCATTTTATGTCTGAAATAATAAGACATAAATAATGTTTTAAGTACTTACCATTTCTTTTCTTCTTTATATATTTATGTAATATATACGAATAATTAACGTAATACTTAAACGTTAATACGAACAATCGTGAATTTATAAATTTGAATCTCTAAGTTTGAGAATAATTAAAATAAAATTCATTGAAAATAGTGACACCGTAATTAAAACAATCGATTTGAACAATCAACTTATGTGTATCGAAAAGAAAAAAAAATGTTTCAAATATAAAATTCGAAGTATCGAAAATTGGTTCACTGTCTCTCTCTCTCTCTCTCTCTCTCTCTCTCTCTCTCTCTCTCTCTCCCTTTCTCTCTTCTTCGAAGTAAACTCGACGAGTTAAATCATCGTTCGTAACTTCGATAAGACGAATTAATGTCGAGAAATACGTGTCGGGGAACGTACGACTCGGCTCAACGTGTTGTCGAGATACGTCGCTAATTTGTATTCCCATAATCTGTACGTGTCTCACCTATAACCTTCCCTTGGCCAAGCACGTAGCCTCTACGAGGCACGCATCTCACGAAAGTAACGCGCTTGCGCGACCTCCGCGTTCTCGACGCGATACCGGTCCATTCGATATTCCGGTACTTCCTCGTTTCAGTATATCCGTACACTAACTTAACATTGCCTGGCACGCGATCGAGGAAGGACGATCCGATTATATCAACAGGAACTAAATATAAAATCCTTTTTCGATAATTTTTTTTTCCTTGCTTTTTTAAATCTATATCATAAAATTTATAAAATTACGATACGATCTTTCAATGACATTGCTCTTTTTTTTTTCTCGAATTCCACAATCCGATCTGTCGTATACTCGAACGATAATACTACCAATATATATGTAGTACATACTATACATACAAGTATATTATTGAATATTTCGGTATTAATTAGATATATTTTCTTTTACTTTCCGTTTTGCCTTTTTTCTCCTTTCTTATGAGTCAATCTTTAATTAAATTTATCGACGTTAAACGGACGTGATACGTTACAAAAATGTTATTTTTTATTCTATTCATTCACGTATGAGTTCGAAAGAAATTATGTAAAAACTGTTAAGAAAATGACAATTATTTTGTAGTATGTACATTTTCGTTTGTTTTCTTTGGTAGAATCATCATGATTTCCGGACGTGTCTGCAATTCGGTGGCCTTTCCGCTATAAAAGAAACTTCTTTACTGTCCAGTTCGCTTCCGAAAGAAACCCTTTAGTAAGGCTTAACGTGAGACAAAAAGCGGTTTTTCGAGGCGGCTCCTATCGGAACGTTAAAAATGATTTTTACGTTTATGGGAAGGGATGCGCGGTAATTACGTGAAAGAGAAAGAAAGAGAAAGAGAAAGAGAGCGAGTGACCAGAGGGGTGATGAGCGGGGAGAAGAGAAAGGTGGCCGGAACGGAAAACAGAAGGGCAAGAGCAGAAGAGGAGGTAAAAAAAAAATGTTCTCCATGTGGCGTCCATTAACAATGTAACGAAGGTCGTAGAACGATCGTGGAACGTATTGCATCCCGTTATACGGGGTGTATCTTAACATATGTGATCCGACTTATTGTAATACTCGTATTTAAAATATATTTCAGTGGCCTAAGAAATTTGTCCAAAGCGATCTACTATAATTAAATTATAATACGACAAGAATTAACCTTTTTACAAAGAGATAGAAAAAAAAAAGATCCATAAATTTATATCGATCAAGTTGAACATATTTTTTTCGGGAGCTTAAGATACACGTACAGAAGGAAGAAAAGAGAAGAAAAAAGGAAAGAAAAAAAAAAAAAGAAAAAAATACTCGTATCGTGGATGTCAATTAAGATAAAAAACGCAAATTTTATTAATACTCATAAATGTCCCATTAAGCAAATTTCATTTAATCGCGAAATAAATCTTACGTTTTAATTACATCCTGAATATATATAGAAGTACACCCTGTAAATAGAACATAGAGCAAGTCCTCGAGAGAAAGAGCACGCGACTATCCAGGAAACGGCTAGGCAGGATAACGTTGAGGATAACGCGGAGGACGACACAAGGAGACCCTTAACGAGCTTCGACGAGGCGCATGCGCGCGAACGTTGCACCGACCAACTAGGCTGACTTCTCTAGACCGCCCGCATTGACGATGAAAGAAAGAGAGAGAGAGAGAGAGAGAGAGAGAGAGAGAGAGAGAGAGAGAGAGAGAGAGAAGGAGAGAGTATACACCTCGCGCCGGGATAATAAGAAATATGGTGCGGCCACTAATGCACCGGGCCGAGCGATAACTTTTTTACAGCGGCTTAGAGTCCCTTCGCAAAGGACACTCTTCTCTCTCTCTCTCTCTCTCTCTCTCTCTCTCTCTCTTTCTCTCTCTCTCTCGTTCACTCTCAGTCTCTCTATCTTCCTCTGCAATGCTCGATCTCTTACGTTTCGAAGGAATAGAGTACTTCCGAGCTATCCTAAGTCTTACCTTTCTCATGTTGGAACTCGATTATATACTCAAATTAACATTCAAATAACGATAGAACGTCGAAGTGCCAAAATTTTGTTTGCATATATTAATTTGGATATATTTTCTAGGACTAGACAAATCATTTATCGACCACTTTTTTTTTCCCCTTGGCAAGAATTATTTCTCTAATTCGATAGGTCAATAAGGGATGAAAAAAGTTGTAAGATTCTAATATTATTGCTGCAAGTAGGTATAAACTAGAAAACTAGAAACTATAGAAAATCTTTCGACATCTATGATTCGTCTTCAAGTCTTGCTCTCCTTCTCTCTGTCTCTATCTCTCTCTTCCTCTTCCTCTTTCTTTCTACTGCGATACTCCACGATCGACGATGTACAGTATTTATGAAGCAATAAATCGTACAAGTAGAAATCACTAGTAACGTTCTTGCGTAAGACGATTATCGTCGCTCGTTGAAAACGACGTAACGTTTCGCTTCACCGAAATCAATCGATTGCATTTCTGCATATAATATATAGATAGTATGTACTTTTGTTCTCTCTCTTTCTCTCTCTCTCTCTCGATCTCTCTCTTCGGATCTAATAATACGTTCTTTAGATTTAATAATTAATCTTACAATTAACGCGTACTAACGCAGAAAACGTGAAAAGCGATTCCAAATTTAATTACCTTGGTCCGCTCGATTAGCTCGATTTCTAAGTAATTTCGTGCAAAGAAGAGTGCTCTTTTTTGCGGGCCACCTTGTCGGCGATGAGTAAAAAGCGAATGGGCGAACTGAGTTCGTCGACCGACTGGCGCGACGTTGATGATCATACTTGACCTTGACGGAACGCGACGCATTCGTGTCAACACAAGGATAATGGAAGAATGAACGTGGTCTAATCGTTCCGACGAAATCGCATTTTTTATAGAGTCCGAATATACAAAAATATATAATTCTCTTCTTAAATTTGCATCTAATCGGTTCTCTATCATTTCTTTTTAATAATTAATTTCTTGACAACTACTTGTATTCTTTTTTCAAACTTCTGTTCGGACTATCTCAATTCTATATTCAATATTCCATTTATTCGATATTTCATTGAATTGATTATTTAGTGTCTCAATTTTTCTTTATAAGAAAGATAAAGGAGAAAAGAGAAGGACGAGGTTAATCGAGAGACTCGATCCTTCCCGAAATCGTTTCTTCCCGTGTTTCGACGTTATTAGCTTTGCTATCATTAGCAGAATCCGGCAAACCGTAAGACTTGGTTGTTAGAAGACACGCTTTGCTTATATTCTTTCAATCTTTCTCTCTCTCCCTCTCTCTATCTTTCATTCTTTCTTTCTGACGGGAGAAAGATAGAGAACAAGAGAGAGAGAGAGAGAGAGAGAGAGAGAGAGAGAGAGAGTACGAAAGAGAAAGAGAGAAAAAGAGAAAGAAAAAGATGGAAAGAGAGAAACTACAGAATCGTATTCGGTGCGGGTTTGCGCGCTCGTAAAAGCAGCGGATGCCAACTATAAAATAATACAAGCGCCGGTTGGCTTTTAAGATAGTTACCTCGGGGCCCTTTAGTGGCCATTAATTTTCCCGTGCCGGTATTCGCAAGATATTATTGTATCACTGTATCACTGTACCTTAGACTCTCCGTACGACGTTTAGTCACTTTCTCCTCCGTGCGAGTCGACACGGTCCGTCGTCGAGCCGTCGCGATTGGTAACGAGTGCGTCTTATCGTCGCGTAAATCGGATGCGATAGCGATCGATAGAGAATGCAAGATTTCCGTAAACGGAAAGCGCCGTAAACTGGCAAACGAATTTTTCACTCTTACGATTTAATATCTTTTATTTATTCTTTTCTGATTCTTTTTCATTTTTTGTTTGTCTTGTAATTCATAGATCCATACGGAATAAAATCGATACTCTAAATAACACTGTACTTAACGTTTGTATCTATACGTTATTTGTAGAGATAGTTTTAAGACTATAAAATGTCTATATATATATATGCATGTATATATACTATATACATATATACATTCGTATATAAATGTCTGTATATATATATATATATATATATATATATATATATACATACTATATACATATATATATGCACAACGTATTGCATAGATCTGAAAGACCTACTTGTAACTATTTTATAAAAGTAATGCAAATGTTATACGCATATATATTATTATCTGCATAACTGTAAACTGTAATAAATAAATGTAAGAGAAATTTATAAAAGAGAGTAGTGTACTGGTAAATAGATAAATACTTATATAAAACGCGATTTAGAATTTTTAATAAACCTTATTCCATCTATTCCTAACGTAATCTAATCTCGTACGAAAGTTGAACGGGCGGTTTAACATAAAAGATAACTCATGTCGTGCTTCGTTTATGTAATATATATACATATACATATATATCTTTCTCCGTTTCCGTAAAAAGGGAAAGCCAAGAGTCCCGTAATATTGGGACTGTTCAACTTAGTCTTTACACCATGCGTAACGTGCGTTACAAGTACATACAAAGATATATAAGACACATAAATATGTGTGTGTATATATAACGTTAGACCGTCTTCCGTAATCGCAATGTAATATATTACGTATTCTCGGTACTGTTCTTAGACCAAAGCTATTATGCAAAATTGTCGAGGTTTTTTTTTCTGTTTTCAAAATAATAGAAAAATGTTATTTTAAGAAATGATGAAGCAATGTGACAATGTTCTTCTCGGCTGGAGGCTGGAAAATAGCACGAACAACGGTATTGGCCATTCGCTCTTCTCAAGGTCAAACTAACGTGCATCGTTTCCAAGCCAATTGATTAAGATAAGTTACGGTTATGCGTGCGATAAACGCACGTACATACGTTAATAAAGTAGTCGATCGACGATATTATTCTAGTTATTAATGATTATGCAAAACATATACACGCATACACGCGTACACGTACGTGCATCCTCCATTAACGTATTATAGAAGAGGAAGAAGAGAGAGGGATGGAAAAAAAAAGAGATAGATCTCAATCGTTCGATTAAATAATTCACGCCGTTAGTTTCAGCGGTAGGCATTTGATTATTGATTAGGATGTTATCGATTCCGAGGAACTCGAGCTTTTAAACGGTTAGATGTGAGTTAGGCAGAGTACGCTAGGAGCAAAGTATTGGTCGCTTGCTATTGCTTGATTCGTCAGAATTTTAATTAATACTATTGTCTCTTTTTTTTGTTTATATCTTTCTTCTTTTACTTTTTCTTTCTTCTTCTTTTGTAATTAAAATATATGACGTTTCGAATCGAAACGATCGTATTTATTCATACGTTTGGTTTTCTACTAATTTAAATAAAAAAAATAATAGTAAAGGGAAGGGGAAACTCTATAAACAAAAATTTACCATCTTTGTCTTTCGTGACAATGTATGATAATGAATAATAAATAATTAATTAAATATATTCAGATAGATAAATACATCGAGGGTGAAGAAAACGCAAGGATGTTTTCGAGAAGACGACAAGTTAGAGACGAATGGAATTTCGCGAGTTTCGTTTTCCAAGAATCGTACGTGTCCCGAGAAAAATTTCAACCAAAAGAAAGAAAGAGAGAGAGGGAGAGAAAGAGAGAGAGAGAGAGAGAGAGAGAGAGAGAGAGAAGAGAGGGAGCGCAACAGGTCGCAGACGTCGTCGCAAAGTTAGCGGAACGTCGCAAATAATTTTCACAATCTGGGATCGCTCTAAGGGCTGCTACATAATTTTTTTCTGGAACACAAGACCGTTGCCGTGCGGCAATCATTTTCAAAATCTCTCTTTTTTTCTTTCTCTTTCTTTTTTCCTCGGGAGTCACCAACGTAGACGAGAACGAAACGAGCTTTGCATTACATTCTTCTCGCGTATGTATATGTATTCATATGAGCGCCTTACCAAGGGAAGCCGTCGGGCTCACCTTGAACAAAATGAATCAACGTCTATCTCTCTCGGTAGTTTTGTGTTTACTATCATTTAATTCGAAAAATTGTTACTCGTTATAACGAAATAATTCCAAAAATTTTATATATATTACAAATATATCTAGAATAGTCGATATCAATAAATTTAGTATTAAAGAATGTGATGATATATATGCATATGTATATCTAATTGTTAATAATCGTACAAATTATTTTATCAAAAGAATATTATATTAATAAAAATTTGAATAACTTGAGAAACTCGAAAAACCATCTTTGTCTCTTTTTATCGCTTAAGAAAAAGAAGAATAAAAAGAAGAAGAAGAAGAAGAAGAAGAAGAAGATTCGACAATAGATTCGTAAAATCAAGCAGAGCTTAATCAACCGGTCTCGACTCCTCGCGAAGCTCTTTCTTGCGGTCTTTCCATCTTGTTTTTATGGCGCGATTGCCTGAACTCACCGATCCTCTTGACGTGGACGTCTCGATTGAAGGAGACGCTTCTCTCGGCGGGCTTCCACCCAGAGACGGAAGCCCCGGTCGTTACGGGGGGTAGTAAATGGGTGCTGGAAGGGTCGTAGGCCTCTCCCTTTCTCAAAGAGTCCGAGCGCTGAACCTCGAGCATCTTCGCACCTTTATGCTCCCGATCATAACACACAGCTGGATAGCACTTTCCCGTTTTCGCTTTCTTTATCTCTCACCCTTTATCTTTTTTGTTCTCTCTCTATCTCTCCTTTCTTTCCCTTTCTCTCTCCCTCTCTCTCACTGTCTCGCTCTTTCTCTACCCTGTCTATTTCTATCTCCTTTTTTTTCTCTCTTTTTTTTTTTATTACGCAAACCCACCCCTTTCTCTCTAATCCCTTTTTCCGATCACACCTTTAGAGACCCGATCACCAACCTGTAAGCCAAGCAAAGCTGTGCACTTAATATCTTCGATCATTCTAATCGAGATTTATGATGAATAATTTTCTTTTGATTTAATGACGACGTGACACTTATATGTTCGTGTGTGTCTGTGTGTATGTATGTATGTATGTATGTATCTATCAATTTCCTTATAGATATAGATAATACGTATGTATTCTTCCTTTCGTCTCAGTCAAAATTTTCTATCGAAAGAAATACGAAGTTCGTAAAAACGAACGTGTGCGTATGTGCGTTAAAGGGACGGTAGTCTGATCGATCGAATTCGTTATAACTCGAGAAGAGTCGGTGCAAGTGCTCGCTAAGCACGATTACGACGATGAGATCGCATAATATCGACGACAATTATCTTTCTAAAGATACTTTTCAAATCGATATCATTAAAATCCTATGTCTAATTATCCTATGTTAATATACGAACGAGAAGATAAGAAAGATATCGATTATCTTCCTTGTCGTATTATCCCAATAGTATCATTTATTACTATTATTAACTATTACGATCTATTAACGATTTAATACTCTCAGAAAGTTTTATTCCTTCTATTCTTTTCTTTTCTCCGATCTTTTTTCTAATATTTAAGTGGATATTAATTAAACATATCTCTAAAGAATGAATCATCGAAAGAAGAAAAAGAATCGAAGGGAAGATACAAATAAAAAAGAAAGGGAGAAAAAAAACCTGTCTGAAAATGGGGATAATTTTTAATCCTCGATAGATCTCAAGGTCATCCGCTTGACCACGAGATAGAAGGGTACCAACCGTGACTCAACGACTTTATCAGTTCTAACACGCAAAAGACGCGACTTTTAAATGAGACAATTCGCATGAGAGCTATTCACGATCGGAGGATTAAGATACTCCTGCCGGGCCTCTTGGTAGCCATATTTGGCGAAGAGGTTCGCGAGGGCGGCCCCCGTCCTTCGCCCTCTTTCTCCTTCTTTTTTATCCTTCTTCCCCTCTTCCTCCTCTTCCTCCTCCTTCTCCTCCTTCTCCTCCTCCTCTTCCTCGTCCTCGACGTCCTCGTTGGCTCGTCGTCTGTTCCATGCCATAAAAGTGCCACCAGGAAATCGCTTATCGTTTTTTTTTCTTTCTCTTTTTTTTCGAATCGAGCAATCATCATTTTCTTTTCTCCTCGAATTTCAACGTATATCGAAATTGTGCATCGTATTGTTAATCGTTATAGCAATTGAAAGATTTTATACAGTAATGAATTTTGTCGCGAGAAAAAATGTTATGATTACGAATGAAATTCTTTTAAAATGTTCTCTCTCTCTCTCTCTCTCTTTCTCTCTTTCTCTGTCTGTCTCCCTCTCTTTTTCTCTCGTTTTCTTTCTTTCTTTCTCTCTCTCTGTTTAAATAAAATTTTGTCGGATGAAATGTTCCTCGTATTTTCTTTCTTCTATACGTGCTCATGAAACTCAAGGAAAATATACTTCGTCGTACGCGTTTTACGCGTGAGTCGTGCGAGAAAAACGCGAGAGAGATCGAGTAATATGTCAGCGTAATGTACGTTGCGATTATCTAACGTTCGCCTCAAGGACACTGATGTAATAAACAGTCACGTTTCTCGTGCACATGTTTAGCACCTTTTTCCATCGACTTTATTACACTATGTACGTGAGCGCAGAAAGAGAGAAAGAGACAGAGACAGAGAAAGAGAGAGAGAGAGAGAGAAAAAGAGAGAGAGAAAGAGAGAGAGAGAGAGAAAACTCGCGATAACACAACGGCAACTACGACGATAGAAATCAAAGGTGACCGCTCACAAATATTATGCTCGTAAATGTTTTCGGAGAAGGAGAATCGTGTTAGAGGAAAAGAGAGAAGGCAATGAGGATTTAATGAAACACAACAAAAGAAGGCAAAATAAAATATGGCGAAATTATGGATTTCTCGACGACTCGTTTTTAAAATCGCCTAGTCTTTCTTTCTCTCTCTCTCTCTCTCTCCCTCTCTCTCTCTCTTTTTCTCGGACACACAGACACAAATACGCAGCACACACTTTTTCATTCGTTTTTTTCAATCGCAAGATGAAATTAATGGGACTTGTTCTTGGCTCGTTAGTTTTTCGAAAGGTGGCACCAGTCTGACGCACGAATCGCGTACTTCGTTTTACGATCAATATCGAGTCGCCATAATAAATTTACAGAAATGTCTGCGTGGAGAAACAACAAAACGACGTTGGTATTTTTCGACACGAGCTTGGCTAGTCCTGTCAGCTTAAAGAACGACCTTTCGCCGGATTCCAGCTGAGAAGGAAACGAGAATCGGTCTACCGAGACGACGATTATCATCTACAATTTAGGGAAGAAAATGTTTAACCAGACGCGTCGACACCGTTAACCCATTTAATTGTTTCTCAAATTTAGATGCACGTGTATGTATGCATGTATGTATGTATATATGTATATATACGTACGCATGTATGTATGCATACTCTATTGCTTCACTTGTAGTTACGGTGTCCCTTAATTAGCGATGATATCTTTTAAAACGTATCTTGAAAATTTTTCAGTCGCATTACAAAGAAAAGATATGTACAATCGTTATCTATCTAAACGCATTGATACAATTAAGGAAATAAAACGTTTACCTGTTTTCGCACGAAACAGAAAATATATGTACTATGTAATATGTTTATACTTGTATATATGTACTAAGTAAATATATGAAAATGTATAAGGAAAAAATATGTACGATTGTTATCTATCTAAACGCATTGATATAATTAGAGAAATAAAACTTTTACCTGCTTTCGAACGACGTAGAAAATTTTGATAGATGTGAACGCTCTGCTTGTCCCGAACAAACTGAGAAATACGATGAATAATCATTTGTTTACATACTATTTCTCCTTGTATCTCTCCGTCTTTGCCTTTCTCTCTCTGTCTTTCAACATACATACATTTCGTATACAAATACAGAAAAACATTGAATAACACGCAAGAACGTCCTAACATAACTCCGATATTTTTTCCTTATAATTCCATTCGTTCTTTCGTCCTCTCGTAAAACCGGCCGTACGGAAGGAGGACTCGTATTTTGCAAGATTAACGGAGGAACGAGGTAAGAGATCATCGCCAAAGTTGTATCTTTTAAGAATTCTTATTATCTTTTCCACCACTTCCGCGAAACGTTCGTTAGCAACGTCCGAAATCTCATCATTCACGATTTTTTATATTCTCTCTTTTTCCTCTCTCCTTGTTTTTAACGCGTCGAAATCGAATAATAAAATGGGAGAATATTTTTCCTTCTCTTTTCACGCGAGAATTTTGCGACTTCTCGTAAAAACTCGTGATGTATAAAAGGTTTTACATTTACGATCTCGCATCATTGTCTTTATCTCTCTTTCTCTCCCCTTCTCTTCTCTCTCTTTCTCTCTCTCTCTCTCTCTCTCTCTCTCTCTCTCTCTCTTCGTCTTATTTTTCTTCGTACGCTTTTACGTCTTTATTTCTCGTAGCACCTTGCAACGTAGTCAGGGCGTGTTAAATCGTAATAAAACCGTTCGAGATTCGGTCACGGGTGTGCCGCGGGTATTCGCACGTCAACGCGAGACCGGCGCTACCTTCATCCGGCTGAAAAGCGAGTCGGACAGGCGAAACAAAAGAGCGAGTGAAAAGAAAAGGGGAAACAGAACGTAAGAAGAAGGAGGAGGATATGGATAAGAGACAAAATAAAATTCTTGATCTCTTCATAAACGCGTCAATTACTACCGTTTGTATATTTGTGCCAACGTGTTGTAAAACAACGTCAGAGATGATTCGCCTTTCGTTTTTTCATAGATTCGATAAAGTTCTATTAAAATTATAACGACTTATTGATCTTCGACGTTTTCGTCATATATATATATATGTTATATCATTACAGAAATCTATCGAAAAAAGAGAAAAATTAAGAATGCATGTTTCTTAAAGATTATAATTTTATGGATAAACGCTGACGATCGTTTGCGATTAATGACTAACAAATGGATTTATAGCCAATTCGATTTTTCTTTTTTTCTTTATTATTTTTTCCTCTTTCGTAGAATAGATCGACGTCCGTCGCGAGAGCTTACGTAATTGAACGTATGTATATGTATATAGTAGACCCAGTTAGTACGAAAGTACGAACGAATAGTCATTAACATTCTTCGTTATCAATCGATCTATCGCAAGGAATAATTTCGAACGAAATTCTTCAATAACGTTACAAGATGAAGATGACTAGTAAACTATAATCTAACGCTTCCTGCGGAACGTTAATCGCGGAATTACTAGTCTCTACTATGCTATGTAACAATGTTAAGAAAAAGAGGTATACAGAAATGAAAAGCAAAGGGGAAGAGAAAGAAGGAGAGAGAGAGAGAGAAGGAGAGGAGGAAGGAAAAATGATGATCGAGATGATCGATCTCGAAAAGCAGATTAAACGGCTAGATCACTCGATAGTTCAACGTGACCACCATGACTACTACTACTACTACTACTATCACCGCCACCACCACCACCACCACCACCACCATCACCGCCAACACTATTAGAACTATGATCAGCAACACCGGTGATTAAAGTGTCCGTTAACGCGAGTTAATTGATCTTTCAGCTAATGGGATATTATCCCGGGTACGCGGTATTTCTGGTTTCTCTCGAACGCCGGGAGATCTGATCTTAGTCAGGCGTACACACTCGACGTCGTACGGAGTTCTTCGCGGCTTCTATAATCTATTCGCACGAGAATAAGGTAAGAGAAACGGTAATGGTGGTAGTCGGTGCACGAAGAAGACGATGCAAGGTTTCCCTTTCGATTAACGTCCAACGACGTTCGACGACGATTTAATCAATCGTCGAGTAGAAAAGACTCACACATACTCTCTTTCTTTTTTCACGAGAGAAAACACGCAACGAAGATCAAATTTTCTTTCTCTTTTCTTCCTTCTTAGCTTTACTATTCAATGTAACATAATATTCTAATATCTCTCATCTATGATATCTTAGAGAAATCTCCACCGCACTCGTTTTATATATGTATATATGTATATGTATATAAAAGAAAGAAAAAAGGATGAAAAAATGTAATGATAAATGAACGTTTGAAAAATAAATTGAAGGAAAGTAAAAAAGGAAATAATAAATTCCAAACTCTCGAGAAAATGCACTTTGCGCACTCATGGAAGACGTCATTGCTAACAAGTATCATCGTGTGTGCATATATGCATGTATGTCTGTATGTATACATACATAAATGTATGTGTATATATATATATATATATATATATATATATATATATATATATATACGAGCGAAGCACTAACTACTACCGAGGAGGTAGAGGAGGGTGGCACGTACCGCGTGCGGAGTGTCTCGTCCCGCGGGAGGACGAGCACGACGACGACGACGACGACGACGACGACGAAGACGAAGAAGAGGAGGAACACCTTGCACCGTGTCAGGATCCGGTGCGACGTAACAGGAACGATTATCCTCGATCATCGGATCGTTTCCGATCCGGTTTACACTGAGCTTCCTCCGTTTTTATTTATTTAATTAATTAATTAATTTATTTTTCCTTTCTTTTTTTTTCTTTGTTGTTTCTTTTTTTTTTTTTTTTTTTTAAATCGATTACCCTCGTTCGTTAGTCTTCGAAAGTTGCACAAAACTCACATTGACGAGCTTATTTACACGCACGAGCTCGTCCTTCAAACGTATCTGTAGGTATATGTGTATAGATATCAAAAAACAAAAAAAAAGAAATATATATATATATATCGATCCTTTTGATTTGTATACGTGTATGTATAAATGTGGATGAGATCACGAAAGATCGAATGTAGATCGAAATGATGCGAACTGTACGCACCGTGTCTTATCTATAGCAGCCCGGATGGTGATGGGCGCACGGGAGAGTACCGCTCCGACACGCACGTTCTCCGCCGAGCGCCGAAGAACTAATAAAAGCTGGGACCGAAGTTGAAACTGCGTAGGCCGCTTACTACTCCTTCCACTGCGGTCTCCGTCCTATCCCACCGGGGCCCGATAGAACGAGAATGAGCGAAAGAGAGAGAAAGAGAGAGAGAGAGAGAGAGAGAGAGAGAAAGATTGAATGTTAAGGGGTGGGGAGAGAGGATGGTGTTCGGTACAGAACGAAGCTACGAACGAACGGAGAACGTTACGAGTCTTACTCCAATAAGGCCCACCAAGACGCTAAGCGTCCCGACGACGATGACGATGACGATGAGGACGACGACGACGAAGACGCCGATTGAGACTCGGCCTCACTCGGTCAAGGTCCCCCACCGAAAACCTGCACTCGTTAAACATCTCCCCTCTCTCTCTCTCTCTCTCTCTCTCTCTCTCTCTCTCTCTCTCTCTCTCTCTCTGAGTCCACGGACAACGCTATACTTGGTGCGAAACGAGCGTGAGGCTCGCGTCACGCGAGCAACCACGACCCACTCGAGTCATCGTCGAGATTAAACGCGTCGAGCCAGTGGACTTGTTGTTGCTCTTTGGAAAGCTTCGATATATGTGTGTGTATGTGTGTGTATGTATGTATGTATGTGCGATTTATTTATATATATCATGAAATTTCGTTAAAGAGATATTTAATATATCGGATATTAATAAATATGTATATATATATATGCAATAATAATATATCGATACATAATTAAAAAATATATTCTTATGATACATATAAAAAAAAGTATATTCTTTTTTTTGCAAAATTATATCAATTCGTATTGATCAAAATTAACGTTCAATAGGATTATATAAAATCTATGACAAAATACTGTAAGTTTAGCGTACAAAGCAATAGAAATCTTTCTTATTAACTCATATATATATATATATATATATATATATATATATATATATCTATATATATATATATATATATATATATCTATATATATATATATATATATCAAATCGTTATGAATAAAAAAAAATATCATCGTTATATATTAGTATTAATTATAGAGACATCGCATAGAACGTACGATCAGAGAACTGTAGAATTATCCTTGATCGATTATCCCTTTTCCTTCGCCTAATTTTCTCGATGTACTTGGTACGACTCGAGTCAATCACAATGTTCACATCTCATAATTTGCCAACGTATTATCGTTCCCGTAATTGCCGAGTGCAACTAAATAAGTGTCTCGAGATAGTGTACGTACACATAGATATGTATACATAAATAATCGAGCATTAAAGTTGATATACTTTTAGACGCGAATTTTCTTTGATGAAGAGTACACGTAACGTATCAAAAACGCTCTTACGCGTTGAATACTGCAGAGAGAAAAGAAGAGAAGAGAAATAGAGAAAGAGAGAGAGAAAGAAAAAGAGAGAGACATTGCACGACGAGATGATGCTCTTGAGTCGTTAGTACTCGTATGACGTATTACTATCCATGGAAAAATAGATGGCTAGTATACTCGACGCGTCTGACCGTATACTCGACGTTACTACTAACTCGACTTACACCAGTGATTTTCAAACAACGAGACTTCTAAAAGAATATGTATCAATTTCATTGGATCAAGATCTCTGATTTCACTTTCTACAAATTATATACCGGACAGAATGAGTCAGAGCATCATTAAGTATTTTTATTATTTTTAATGGAATGAATAATAAATTCTGTTTTTTTTTTTTTTTTTTTTTTTTCAATCGCCACGGTACATTAATAACGATGAATATACTTTAACGAGATGAGAGAATTTTACGTTCAGTTTAATAAACGATCCGTACAAAAAAATGTCATACGATTAATTTGCATAGTTTTATAAGAATTACGAGGATCATAAAAATTATTTCTTATAATAAAATGACGAAAGGAAAAAGTGAAAAGAAAAAAGAAACTTATATATAAATCTCTTGAAAAAGTATGAAAACCACTGGATTACACCAACGAGTCTCAGATCGAGGACGTATGTAGTCTTAACGAACCTGTCCAAGTTGTTTTCATTAAAAACCGTCTCTATAATTCCACGAGATCGAGATTTCCCTTCCGCGAGAAGATTTTCGAGAAGACGATGGTAATGATGATGACGATGATGACGACAGCCTGGCACAGTAACTAAATTGGAAGGAATATCTTCAGTCGGTCTTTCTATTTCATCGTGTCGACCTTGAACTTGCCACTGATGCACGATGCTAATGAAGAGTACGAGAAGGACCTTTCATGATGGACAGTCCTCGTTCTTCGTCGTCTAATTAACCTCGTTCTGAGTATTCCGTAAAGTGCTTCTCTTCTATGAAAAAACTCTCTCTACGTTTTTGAGTCGATGCAATTGACGTAGAACGAGGGTGAAAGGAAGTTAACGTAACAACGAGATATTTCGAGCGAACATAGTTAGTGTGACGTCGAATTAACGTGATCCTTGATTAGAATAGTAACGAGCTATGCGATTCAACACGTAGATAGGTCATAATACGTGATGTCTTAGATAGCATGATACGTGTCTACCAACTTAGAATTTTAATTGTGTCTTTTTTTAATTGTACCTACTATATGCATAATCAATAATTTATAGAGGATAGAAAGTGACTAATAAAATGTTTCCATCATTAATGATCGCTCTAAAAAAAAAAGAAGGAAAAGAAACAAAAGGAAAATTTGTAAAAAATACTTGTAATTTAATAGCACATACTTATAATTTAAATTATATAGGAAGTAACTGATGAAATATCATCGAATTAAATTAATTAGTATAACATGACTTAATTGATAAATATTTAAACTAATTACTAATTCGTTTGAACAAAATGAAGCTGACATTTCATGAACCGTTAAGTCCATCCATAATGTCACGTAACAAAAGAGAAAATTCATCGAGCCAAAGAAGAAACGCATCCTTGACAGGGATGTTGATGATCTTCGAGGAGCTTCCTCGTAGGGAACGTTCGTTACCGGCTCACTTTCTCCGTTCGAGTCACGTGCGAACGATTGGAATGGAGAACGATGTACCGGCGACGTTCTACGGAAGCGTGCAAGAGAGAAAGGAGATCGAGTAACTTTAGAAGATACGTTTAATACTCCGTAAATAAACGACGATTAAAGTTTGAAAAATAAATTATATAAATTATTACCACATTAATAAGAAAAACAACAATGATATATCATCTTTCATTGGTTAAATAATTCAAATAAATAGTCAACATAAATATCTTAATTATTTATTGAAAAGAGAGACGAATTAAGAAGAACAAAATCAGAAATGATCTATGAAAGAAGGTAACGTAATCGAGAGTCAGGATGTTCGAACTTTCCATGAAACGAGCAACAGGGCTCTCTCTTTCTCTCTCTCTCTCTCTCTCTCGTAGTAATGTATGCCATTAATAGCAACGATTTATATGCGGCATTATCGTCCGTTTCGCGGGACATTTATTGCACCTCGCGTACCTGCAAAGTGTACTTAAGTGTGTATGTAAGTATGTATATATGTACAAGGTAGATACGTAAGTGCTGATTATAGGCGAGGACAACGCCAAGAACGGGACGATGTTTGTTCGCAAATCGCTTCGTCCGGTCACGGTTTCTTTTGCGTCACGCGAGTTTCACGGATTAGTTGAGTTTTTCATGAATTCAAAGATCTCGAATCGTCGATGATCTTTGCGTTTTTGAAGTATTGAATAAATTTTGTGAGATATATTCTTTGCTTTTCATAATTTTATCTATACTTGGATATATTAGATATTAGAATTTTTATAATAATAATAATTAGCACAATACTAATTAATACAATAACATTAAATATAGTAGTTGAGATATTAATCAATACATACAATTGTAATAAAAATATAATTAAACTTCATTGTAGTATTAGGTAACTAAAAGTATTGCACACTAATTTAATATTAATGTAATATTATGTCATAAAAAGATGGATTAATTTCATTTCAAATATTACAGTTTAACAATATTTTAAATAACATTATTTCTATCTAATCGTAAGCAATAATAATGCTGATTACAGGATGGTTCTAAAGTTTTTATTATCGTATAATTTTGAGGGTATCTTGAAAAACGAAAGAGCTTGCTTACGATGTTCTGATATTCACTGGCTCGTGTATATATATATATATATATATATATATATATATATATATATATATTTATATATGTGTTACATATATGTGCACGTATCTTACTGAAGTAAAAGTAAAGAAGAAAAGAGAAGAGAACGTGGGACGAAAAAATGGGTCTTGATCAAAAAGAGAATTTATGGGAACGATGATATCTCATTTTTAGGCTTGATCGTTGCTCATGCATCGAATCTATTCTTTCTCTCTCTCCCTTTCTCTCTCTCTCTCTCTCTCTCTCTCTCTCTCTCTCTCTCTCTCTCTCTCTCTCTCTTCATCTTTCTTTTCTCTTTCTGTCTTTCTCTTTGTATTTATTTTTTCTACTATCTCTCACTTTCTTGCCAAAGGCTCACTATCGCGTGCGAGCAGCATTTTAAAAGGTCTACTCGCAGTATTTCAGAGACAGCGGGAGCGTTCTCAAAGATAGAAGGAGTTATGACCGTTCAGACACTATATTTACGAATATTTACGAGTTCGAGAGTCCCGATTGAATTTTGGTGTTTAACCATGGTCCATTGTAAGAACTGTAAAACTGTAAAGGACCAAGAGTTGACGTTAGATACTTATTTAGAAGAAAAGCTATATACGAGGCGTACATATTGCATCCTTGCAAATGTCGATTAAATATCGAAGAACAAAAATATTACCATTGAACTACTTCAACTATTTTCGTTTAAAATACATTCGATTCCGTCATCTAAATATTATTAAATCTTCTTAAAAATTTTTTGAAATCGTTAAATATGAAATATTTATAATATAATCAATTATAGAAACTACTATTAATATGATTTACATGGGTCTGTATGTTAATAGAAAAATATGAAATATATTAGACTGTTCTATCTTTTTTGTCTTATCTTTTTTGTTCAGCATTATATTTTCTCTCTCTTTCTCTTTCCCTCTTTCTCTCTCTTTCTCTCTCTTTCTCGTGCTTGGGATGCCGAAAAGAATCCATTAGGAAGAGACCACGATTAAACAAGACGATCGTATATTTACTCGTGGCTCTCATCATTAATCACGTATTTCACCCCCGGTGGGTGTCTTCTTCTCGATCGAGCTCCACGGCTCTTTCGCGAGATATAATTCCCGAGAGAGTAAGAGAGAGAGAAAGAGAGACCCTCTTCGTCTCATCCTCTATCTCTCTCTCTCTCTCTCTCTCTCTCTCTCTCTCTCTCTCTCTCGTCCTTCCAATCCATACACACAGATTCGCACGCGGACTCGACGACGAGCTAATCGAAACTCTCATCCTCCGTTTGTCGTATCGTCTCTAGTATCTCCAGACCCGAGCCAAGTTGCCTTTATCGAAATGCGTTTAGTCACGACTCGTTCGATTCGCTTGCCGACTATCTTACCTATTATACAGGGTGTCTCATTGATTTATATATACACTCGAATTTAGATTAGGTTAGATTTTACAAGAAATATTTAGGTCAACGTATGTTTCCCTTTTCTTTTTGATTCTTTCCTTGTTCCATTTGATTATTATTATTTCTTTTTCCTTTTCTTCTTAATCAGAATCTTTCAATTGAAATCGCATGTTAATTGATTTGTGAAATATTTCCGATTAATCGATTAATTATGAATCAACGAAATTGTTATTCGATAAATGAGTTTTATATATATCTCAATCGAGTATATTTTAATTTGGGACATAGAAGAATATTTATTATTAGTTTAGAACAATGTTTGTTATCTTGTGTACTTAATTGATAGAACACCCTATATGTTTGATTACCGTGCGGTGCACGCACGGGTGATCAAAAAGCAGCCACACGACCCGACAGCCTCAATCCTAAAAGGTTTCTTCTCCTCGGCGGGTGGAAAGAGAATTCGGAAAGGTCTTAATTAAAATATCATCGTCCATGGATCGATTTATATCTTTCGAGAGATCTCACTTCGATGAATACGTTGCTTCTAAGAATAATTCTTCTATATTATATGGAAAAGGTCATTTTCTTAGCTATTTTTATACTGGCAAAAATATATATTCCTAAATGTTCTTTCGAAAGGAAATATTTTAATATATATGTCACACATACTTTTTTAAAGTCTCTAACAAGTATTATTTTTATCTCGGCCTTTTTTATATTTCCAAAAGTTATATTCCTAAAAGTTATTTCAATAAATAATATTTCAACGCACTTATATATATATATATACATACATATATATATATATATACACACACATACATACATTCGTAGAACCTGTAAGGAACAATCATTCTTCGGGCTAAATAAGTAGAAGAAGACGATAATTATCGAAGAACTCAGACATAGGTGAAATACCGCGTGGCATCGACCGGACGTTTCGAGGATAGACGAGAAGAATAAATAAAAGAAGAAGAAGAAGAAGAAGAAGAAGGAAAAAGAAGAAAAGAAAAAAAGAAGAAAGAAAGAAAAAAGTGGATAATCCTTCCTCGGATAGGCAATTTGTCGAGAAAGAGAGACAGAGAGAGAAAGAGAGAGAACGTATAAGATAGAGAAAGAGAAAGAGAGAAAGAGAGAAAGAGAGAAGAACGGGCTGAGTTGGCAATGTGTACTTTACATTGGTGTTATATTCCGGAACATCAATTTTATCGCACGGAAGGCGAGCATATCGAAGAAAGGCAAAATGGTTAGATACTTATAATGCCGCCGGAGGTGCTCCCTTCCGAAGTGTAATCTCGTAGAAGTTGTGTAGAGAGAGGAGAGACAGAGAGAGGGAGAGAAGAGGAGAGAGAGAGAGAGAGAGAGAGAGAGATCGTGAGCGGGCGCGGAAGAGAGCGGAGTAACGAGCGGTGCTACGCATTACGGTGTTCTACCGGTAAACAGGATGCTCCAACGGATCGTACAGAGTAGTAAAACCGCGAGCGATTGCCCTCGCGAGCTAATTAAATTCTCTCGTGAGTCATACCAATATGTGTATACGCATCTACTTTATACCTACGCGAGAAAGAACGATACCGAAGCGGAATCTTCGATTCGTTTTCACGGTAATTTCAAATCGATTTCGATAATACGATACCACTAACGTAAGAATACTTAAAAAAGAAAGAGATTTTCGAAAAATTTGGATAATTTATAGCGATTAGATTAATTAAAATAGTAGTATATTGAAGCAACGAGTGGTTTTTATTGTTTTATATCGAAGTAATTTCGATGGTATTTTTCTAATATTTGTTATCAATAATTTCGACGTTATTTTGTTAATACTGGGACCAATATATGTTTGACTGTTTGGAGTTATATCTCATTTCTTTCTCTCTCTCTCTCTCTCTCTCTCTCTCTCTCTCTCTCTCTCTTTCTCTCTCTTTCTTTATCAAAAATTAATCTTCATTAGAACACAATATCCTCGAGGGTTGTTTCAAGAAAGAATATTAGTCGAGGACGTCTCGGATTAAGAAGAAGAAAGAAATTAAAAATGAACTAAATTCTCACGTAAATCATTCTCGAAATGTTTTCACGCTTATTTCGGCGCCCTCGAGGTTTATCCTCAGACAGTTCGATGGTGGCGAGAATCTCGTAGACAATAGGACTATCGTTTTAAAACACGAGTCTCGGTGGGTGCCTTAGGTACATTAGGTACGGGAGACAAGAGGAGCCTACCACCGAAGCCTACCACCGCGATACAATGAAGCACTGGGAGGCGTTATAAAGGGCTCTGTGTAGTTATTAGAGGTTATGACGGCGGTAATATCTCACTCAGCAGGCTCCTCCATAATGGTATGGCCAGGCCCTCTCTCCTGTTTCTCTAGCTAAACCCTTACACTCTCTTTCTGTCTTTCTCTTTCTTTCTCTCGCGCGTTCCATATTAAATAATGAGTGCATCTTCGAAATTTGTCGACTTTTATTTTCCCCGAATTACATAAACTCCGATAAACAGATATTATTACATCGATCTAAAACAGAAACAAGAGGTATATACGAATTTAAATGATGGGGGACTCGCTAAACATCATTATTATATTCATATAGCGATATGATTTTCACCGGTCATGATTACCACCTCCACCACCATCATCACCATCACAATTACTACTGTTCTAATCGTACAGATTTAAATCCATTCGATCTATAACCCATTGCAACGTGCCGGGCGTTTTCTCGAGATGCTTTTGCTCCCGGGTATATAATGCTTATTCCTCGACACACAAGAAGAAAAGCACCGGTACATTATTCAAATCCCGTGTTGAGATTCGTATCTTGGAATGTAATTCTAGCGCGGACGCGTGTTTCAGGCCCGTTGTCGGGGCAACACTTAATTTGTCGTAGCTTCTTCCTCTCCGCGGGGCGTTTGCGATTCCGCTTCACTGTCTCTCTCTCTCTCTCTCTCTCTCTCTCTCTCTCTCTCTCTTTCTATCTCTTTATCTCTCTATCTCTTTCTAAAAGCCCTCGGCGAAAGTGTTCACTAACATGTTTCAATCCCCGCCGTCACCCCGAATCTTCCTCCTGTTCCTTTTCTTTCTACGGAGTAAAAAGACCCTTTGTGTGCAGATTCGGAGGACTTGAGACTCGACTTGTATGCTCGTGATATTCGATCTTCTTCCTGCCGGATACTCGTGGCATTGTGTCCTCGCGTTCCCCTACACTTCCTTACCCTTCCATCGAGAGAAAGTACTGTTATTCTTGCTTCAGTGTATGTTCTACTCACGGTGGTGGATATCGTTTCTCGATCGGATCTTGTCCGTGCTGGACTTGGCTAACAGTACTTTTGGCTAACAGAATTGTTGAAAGTTTCTGGATTATGGAATTTAATTCGTTTTGTAGTATACAAGTTAATGTTTTATACATGGGCATATAACGCAATGTACATAAAATAAGTTTTAAGTCCTTACCTACTTATATACGCGTGAACTTGGTAAATTTTATTTAATCTTTTCTTTTTTTTTTCTTGTTCGCTAAAAAAATCATTGTTTATTAAAATTTGTTCACTCAAGTGCAAAGTTTATTAATTGCAATGTTATAGTATGTTTTTAATTAAATATAATTTTCTTTTTTATTTATGGAAACAGATTTGTTTATATGAGCTTTCAAACTTGTCCATTAATTTTTTTTTTAAGTTTTCTAATAAGTATTTAGTATGAATGAACTAGTGAGTTATGACTTGTGAGAAATATAATAAATTAATATCTCGTTAAATCGTTTTTCTTTTTCTCTCCTTTTTCTTCCTTTTCTTTTAAATCACTCTAAACCATCACTTATCCCGTTAGACGTTCTTATCTATACGTTCCAATAACGTGTCCTTTCAATGCTTAGCAAAGACTTTTGACACTGCTATATTCATTAAATTCGCTTCCACGTAATGCGATTACCGGTTAAGCCGATTTCGTCGCCGCGTTCTACCTTAAATGCGTCGGTCTAATCGTAATCGTGAATCGCGTCTTAATACCTTCGCCATCATGAGAAGGAAGGATAAAGATGAAGAGAAGAAAGAGAGAGAGAGAGAGAGAGAGAGAGAGAGAGATACAGACATCGAAAAGATTTAATCTCTTGGGGTACCAAATTTCAACCTGAACAAAATACGTATTAAATTCTATTAAAACGAAATTCATAGCTATCGTACGAACGATTATATGTATAACATATATTTAATATATATATATATATATATATATATATATATATATATAAATTCTGTATATCGTTCTGTTAGAACATATAATAATTGTAAGTTACGAAAGGAAAATATCCTTGTAATAAAATTAATTACAAATAAGATTGATCTCTCTAATCGTATAGAAATAAGCTCGACGATAGAAAAGTCGTTGTCCAATTATCAACATTTATGTCTCCCTATTAGTACGGATAATGGAGGTTCTACTGTATAACAATTTGGTTCGGTTAATGTCGATACGAAGGTGATTGGGGAAGGGAAGGTGTCGGCGTTGCGTGTAATCTTACTGCCGGTAGTGAAGAGAAAGAGAAAGAGAGAAAGAAAGAAAGAAAGAAAGAAAGAAAGAAAGAAAGAGAGAGAGAGAGAGAGAGAGAGAGAGAGAAAGGGGAAAAAAAGAGAGACAGAGAGACAGACAGACAGACACACACACATACACAGAGAGAGAAAGAGAGAGAGAGAGAGAGAGAGAGAGAGAGAGAGAAGACGAGACGAGAAGGAGAGATAGGAGCCGAGCTGAAGGCGTTTCTAATTATAACAAGCGACCGTGAACTTCGACGAACGATCGTGCCGATTATATACTTCTACGTTGTGGCTCGAGCTCGCTCACTCGCTCACTCGCTTGCTCTTGATTGTGTGCTCACGCATACACATAAAATCAAGCAAGCAAGCAAGCAAGCAAGCAAGCAAGCAAGGATAATGACTGGACAACGTTTCTCTTCTTTGGCTCTGATTTTTATTGTCGATGAAAGAGAGGTATTGTCCGATTAATTTGTTCGAGGGTAGGCACTCTTGATTTTCCATGGATCATCGCGAAAAAATCTTTTCGATACGATTCGAGAGAAAGAAAGAGAGAGAAAGAGAGATCACGATAAATCTCGATCGCATGAGAGTGTCCTTCCACGGTGACAACAACAACAACGATCGTCTTCCAGTCTTCTCTTCGTCGAATGACGCTGCCGATTTACTTGTCCTTCGTCGACGATCCTTTTCTACTATGAGAGAGATAGAGAGGGAGAATGGGTGGTAGGTATAGAAAGAGAGAGAGAGAGAGAGAGAGGAACGAGAGTAAGTGAAAGAGTTAAAATAAGAGAGATAGATAGACAGATAGAAAAAGAGAGAGAGAGAGAGAGAAGAACACTGTACCGTAGAAAATCGTGAATCGTCTTGGGTGGTAAGATTCGTCCCGCGGAAGGTGAATCTTCCTCGAGTACTCTCCGGTTCCGTCTTTCAAACGTTCCCGTGCTACGTCCACTAAGATTTTTCCGTCAATCATATCGGATGATAAACTCGTAGGAAAATAAGAATTTATAACATCAAAATGTATTTAAAAATGGTTGACATGAATGTTTCTTAATAATCATCCGATCGAACGATCGTAAGATCAAAAATATGCCGTAACGTTTTGACTAATTCTTTGCCGATTATGTATTTATTTAAATAACTTGAAGTAATATAAAATTTGTCAGGATGTCAAATATATATATATATATATATATATATATATATATATAGGTGGTTTGAATCTGAATTAATTGATATAATTAAATTTATTTGTTTTTCTTTTTCTTTCGTTTTGGTCGAAGTTCAAGGATCTTGATGAATATATTAAACGGAATTAAAGCGAAGTAAGTAAATATATTTAACGACGGTAAATCACACATTATTTTACATGGAATGTTACTTACACGGGGGTCTATGCACAATAAGACGGCTTTGTCACGAAGCCAAGCATAAAGAAAAACAATACATGATATATAGCAACTAATGTCGATTTATGTTCTTAGTTGAACAGTTTTCACATAAGATCAAAAGTCGATATATATATACCACACACACACACACACACACACACACACACACACACACACACACACACACACACACACACACACACACACACACACACATATATATATATAAATATGCTACTATAGATATAGTTAACATTTTTCAAAATTGATAAAAATTAAAAAATTTCAATGAAAATTCAATCGAATATCTATATCTATATCTATACGTAAGAGTCATCGAAAGAGACGTGATATTTATTGTGAATCGGAGACTCTACGATATTACACGGTCAAAGTTCGTCCTATAAATAATATCGTATTGTCGTCCAAGCTGGTAAACTGATACTTCAATACGCTTTCGATCTGTCCGTGGCATACACGTGTTCCAGGGCAAACGGCTTAGGGTCCTATGAGCGAGTCGACTTGACGGGACTTATGTCAGGAACACGAGAGTTATATATATATATGTAAAACGTATGTACATACACATAGAATGTGTATGTACACTTTGCTTATATGCGATCTTAAAGGTCTTTCTCTCTCTTTCTGACCGTTCTTGAATCCTCCTTTCTCTCCTTGCTAAGCGTCACGATTTCATAGTGGCTTGATCATCCTATCTTCTTGCTCTTCTCCTTCCCCTTCTTATATTCTTATCCTCTCTTGGATATATAATATTTATACTTAATCTATATCATTATATATAAAAATAAATCATGTATTTTTTATTTCACAATATATCGATTTTTTGATTCGTATAAAAATATAATTAATTCGATTTTAGGAAAATGTTGACATTTAATTAATAATAAAATATGAAAAAAAAGATATATTATCGAGAATGATGAAATTTTTAACTTCGATCATTTTTATAATTATGGATATATGTATATGCATATACTATATATGCAAAATGTAAAATGCATATATGTATTATCGAGAAATACATGCTTATATAATTATATGTATATCTTATGTTCCTTGAAACGTGGGCTACGTTCTCTTTTTCTTTCTCTTCACGTCTCGTTTAGCTGCCTGGATCAGAGACAACTTACACGTCCAATTAGAAAGTGGAATGTTTATTTTTTTTCACACATCCTATACTACCACCACGAACACCACCACCACCACCTATCGAATCGGCTCTTCGAATATTCTTAAAACTCACGTAGCGCCTTGTATCGCCCCTATCTCATCGAACACATAGACCGGTTTCGAGGAATAGAGGAAGACTCCATAACGATACGAACCGTTTTCTACGTTCCTCTTTTTCTTTTTCATTGTGTAAAGAGAAACGTGGCATTTGTTGATTGAATTCGATCATCTTTCTTCCCCATTCATCTTTCCACAAAAAAGAAAAGAAAATAATATTTGCTCTTATTTAAAAATGAGTAAAAGTATCTTTTTTTATATATCGTTCAATGAGACACAAGATATAATTTTATCGATCATACACGTACTCACAGACATACAATAATTAACTATAACCATATCATAATAAATCAAAATAATTGAATATGTCCGCATTAACATTAAATTATATAATTAAATATGTATAAGCGTTTAACGAGAATATAAATAATTCTATAATTCATTCCGTGGCAAGTCTAGAATCCTTCGATTAATAAATCTTCGTCATAAACTACGTGCACCTGCGTTGGTATACAGATGAAAAGGCAGGTCACGAGAGGCAAGAGTAATAAAATAATTCGCCGAAGAGGATATAATGGAGCCGAAGAGCTCGACCAATGACGACGACAACGACGACGAAGACGACGACGACGACGACGACAACGTCGACAGTGAAAGTCCCAAGAGTCTCGAGACCGTCAGCGGGTTTCTCATACCTTCCGGGTGCGATTGCCACGTTACGCAACGTCCACATAAAGAAAGAAAGAAGAAGAAGAAAATAAAGAAAGAAGGAAAGAATGAAAGACAGAGAGAGAGAGAGAGAGAGAGAGAGAGGTGGATAGAAAGGGGGAGGCGGACGAATACAGGCGTTACACGTTTAACTCTATGATTTGAAATGTCCATCGATCTAAAACGACACGAGCGTATTCCGAACGAAATAGAGCACGTGGTCCATCGAGTAGGAAGTTGTCTAGCGCCTACCAACAACACACCAGATTAAAACGTGTTCCGTCTAAGAGAGTCTAGAGCTTAGCGTTCAACTTTCTCGGATCAAGACTAACTAAGACGTAATAGTTTAATGAATAGAATTAACGTTTGCTCAGATAGAATGATGGAGATTCACGAGTATCACGTATTTTCTAACGTGAAAAGGTTGTTTTTCTTATTTTTTTGTTTTTATTTGGAATTTATATAATATTTGTCGAACGCAATTTTAATTGAAAGTGAGAAGAAAAGAAGAGAAGAAGAATAGGAGAAAAAGAAAATTATGTTATTGATGAAATTTTATTGATATTGGAAAATATGTTACGATTAATATATAATATGTATATTTATATATGTGTGTATATATACTGGTAAACTATAAAATATAATATATGTATATGTATGTACCTACATATAGGCAATGAAGGATATACATACCATCACAGATCTTTCAAACGACCAAGATGAATCTCGTTACCGGTCATACACCTCTCAACGTTTGTACAAGCCCACTAGGACCTTGACGCTTTTTATCTTGCCTCGCTACTTAATCTCCCCTCTCTCTTTTGCTAAGGAACGGTCGCTCGAGAGTTCCTTGAAACGCAAAAGATCACGACGTATACGATCATCAGGATATTCCATTAAGACGAAGCGCAAAGACTATGGATAGCGAAGAGTTCCTCTAAGAACACGTAAATGATTTTTCGTTCCGTATCGTTGAAAAAAAACTAAAATTATTTTTACCGACGTAAGAGAGAGACGAACTGGTGAAATCTTTTCGAGACAAAGCAACGAACGAAGGACGCATTGGTAATATAATTAGCCTGGTCAAGACGGAAAATTTGCGATCGTTTTCCGTCAAGAAGCAAATTAAAAAAAGCAAGAGAAAATAAAATAAAAGAAAACAGGCAAGAGAAATAAAATAAAAGAAACCCTTCTTCTCTTTCGAATAGGATATACTAAACGTTGGTCACACATCGACAAGTTCTTGTGTTTTATAGCCTAATTTTCCTTGGATCGATCGAATCAATCGCTATTTTCTTAATGAATCGACTTTCATTTATGGAAGGATAAGCGTTTATTGTCGTCCTCGCTATGAACTTTTTACAACTATTCACGATTATTGGCACGATAGTTGTTATTATTCTTGCTCGAAAAGAAACCATATATGTATATGTTAGATGTATGTAGTACATTAGACTCGGTGTTAGCATATTAAACGTGCGCTTATAAAACGTTAGACATCGATGCGAATCCCATGAAACTTCTATAAGCGTAAGATCCTACTCTTCGAGAAGGTCAAGTGTCACTCACCTGATCGTATAACTGGGACACGATACTCGCACGTATACAGGGTGAATCACGTAACACGTTACTACTCGATATTTTGCTTTATTATATTGGAAAGATAATAAAAAAGAAAAGAAAAGAAATTTATATATAAATAAAGAAAGAAAAAAAAAATACAAAAAATCATATCGATCACTAAAAAATTGTTTTTTAATACAACGTAAATGTTGTATTTTTTATAAGAAATTATATGATTCGTTATTTATTAAATGTTCATTTAATTTACAATGACCATTATTCTTTCTTTAATTTTAATAATGCCAAAAAAAATAGCAGAACAATTATTAACATTTTTTTTTTTTTTTTAGTTTCAAACGAATCGAAATTTCATTCGATCCATTGAATGAAGACACCATATATATATATATATATATATATATATATATATATACGCGCACGCACACACACACATACATATGAGAATACCTGTTTTTCGTTCCCCAACTAACCCTACTAATTTTCTTCTCGTAGAGTCTCGCACGAATTTCGTTACGCAATCCTTTACTTTCATATCTGCGTCTAATTCTACGGCTGGATTACGTGGGACAAAATTTCTAACGATGTTCCTGGGATGACAGGGATTCATCCTTCGTCTGATTAATTCGATTTTACAGGTTGGTATCGTTCATAAAGGAATTTTTGAAAAGATTTCTAAATATACAAATGAGAACGAGACACGAGAGACGAAGCTGGTGACAACAACCGCTCTAACTACATTCTAATGAGTATAAAAGAAATTTATTAAAATGATCAATCTACGCTGGAAAAAGAAAAGATAAAACCACTAAAGATTGACTTTCTTTACTCTGAGTTTGCTTCATACCATCGCAATCATTAAATCACTATTCGCCTATGTATCTATACTTCATTCATGTCGATGATAATCTGATGTAATAACAAACTAGTACTAAATAGAATGTTCAATATTTTTCATTGAATTTCCTATTGAATCTTCATTATTTTTTGAATGAAAATTTCGTTCTGAAGTTATCAGAATTTTTACAAAAAATTCCAACGTTATTTATCAATGCAATAATGTATTATACTATCTATTACAAAACACTAAGCATTTAGTAGAAAATATCGACAATAATTACCGATTAATTATTGATCAAATTCTGTGATCATTTCGGGGAAGATGATAATAATCGATAGAAAATAATATGAATAAATTCATTTTATTTTTCTCTCATTCTGCCTGAAGAAGAAAAAGAAAAAGAAGAGGAAAATAAAGACTAAGAAATAGTCATATTCGTAGTAGTAGTAGGAGTAGTAGGAGTAATAGTAGTAGTAGTAATAATAGTAGAAGTTAAAGCAGGTAGGTAGGTAGGTAGGTAGATAGGTAGATAGCTAGGTAGGTAGGTAGGTAGGTAGGTAGGTAGGTAGGTAGGTAAAGAGTCAAGCAATCAGGCCATGCCGGAGAATTCACGGGAGCGTTATTATCTACTTGGGTGGACAGGTGCCAGGGGGTTCGTAAAAGTGTGCTCACCATGGTCGACTCAAGAGATCGTTATCAAGGGGTTGCGAGCGACGAGGTGGGATCCTGTTGCTGCTGTTGCTGCTGTTGCTGTTGATGCTGGCCCTCTGAGATTCATACGGACGCGCTTACTAGGTAGCCTTCTCTCTCATTCTCTCTTTCTCTCTCTTTCTGCCGACGCGTATAACTTCCAAGTCTTTCCAGTCGGCTTGTGGATACCAACGGGAATAAAAGGTCTTAGCTAACATAGTTGCACGCACATTCCCAGTTCACAGCCTTGACTCCGTCGGTGCGGCTCTACGGCCGACCAACCAACCGACCAACCAACCAACTAACCAACCAACCAAGCAACCAACCAACCAACCAACCATCTAGCCAACCGACCGACCGACCGACCGACCGACCAACTCAAACCAGAAAAGCTCTCTCCTTTCTAGCGTTGCCAGCAGCTGCAACAGCAGCAACGGCACCGGCAACGGCTACGGGTACGGCAACAGCTACGGCAAGGGCCACGCTTGCTGCTCCCTCGGCGATGGCAATTATACGCGCTGGAGCCATCCCGGCTAGATTCAAGATCAGATAATCCCATCTGTCGGTGTAAGCGCTCCGCAAACGATCCCGCGAACGATCGGAGATCCCCTTCTCTTCTCTCTCTCTCCCGCGGCGTCTGATTTTTCCGCGGCGAACGACGACGGAAGAGAGACAAGCTCCTTGTGTCCTTCCTTTGAGCCGAGTCCTAAGGACTCTCTCTCTCTCTCTCTCTCTCTCTTTCTCTCTTTCTGTATCTTTCTGTCTCTGTCTCTCTATCTCTCTTTCTCTTTCTCTTTCTTTCTTTCTCTCTTTCTTTACCAAAGTCCCTGAGATCTACGCCGTTACCGCGCACCTTTGGAACTCTCGGCATTTCGGGAATTCTACGAAGAACGACAACTGACTGTCCTTCGGATTTTTCTAACTTTCCTTTTTCATATTTTCTTTCTTTTCTCGTAGAATGAAGTCGTCGTTAATATTGATACGATCGGGATACATACGTCGATGCTTCTACTTTTTACATTGACTTTCTTGTTAGATACGTAAAATATTATCTTGCCAATTTGAGATAAATAAAAGATTGACGGTCGACTCTCGATCGATTAATATGAAAGAAAATGATGAAAATTTCAATAGCGAAAATTATTTGTAGATTTAGTTATCGTAGTATAATATACATGTACTCATATATATATATATATATATATATATATATATATCCATCCATAATTCTACATACATATATGTACCTATATATCTCGTTCGTCACAGTCCCGTTACATTAACAGCGTATTCGTATTCTCGAACATTACTTATCCAGCCGATACCACACGCTTTTTCTCGCGTTTACTTTCGCGAGAAAGCCGAGCGAGCTCGGCCTCGATATCCTTAATAAAATCGGATAAAGAATGGATCGATAAAGTATAGTCATACGGTACACCAATCATCGCGTTTCTGAATTCTACCTTTCGCTCGTTCCTCGAAGACAAATCTACAAGGAGGATTCCACTTGCGGCACCGTGACGACAGTGAAACATACTAACGAAAACGTGTCTTGGATGCCGAACGCCCACCTAAGATCGACAACGATGCCATTCCAATGTTAATTGAGGTACCCACAAACGCCCACGCGTCTTCGAAAGCTCCTTACCTTGCGAACCAGTCGATTGGTATCGACTATCGTTAACTCGATCGACGCCTCCGATAGACATTCAAATTTCCATGCTGATTCTCTAGTAATGAGCTAACGGTGTACCGAATAAACCGAGTCTTATCGTAACATCGATTAGCTACTTCAATTCGAGTAGTACGACAAGGATATTTTATTGATATACTCTTGAATTTTTTTAAATCAGTGTAATTTAGTAATTTGTATGCTACTGTAAATTTCTCTCTCTCTCTCTCTCTCTCTCTCTCTCTGTCTCTCATTTGTTCACTAAGAATTATCTTGCGTTTCAATATTTCTTTTTATTTTTCATACAATTTACGTGCGATGAAAATACGTTTGGTTAAAATAGAAAATTAGCACGTAATGTAGAATTAGAATGTAATGCTAAAAAGGAAGAAAAAATGGAAATCTCCAGTCACATTATGACATAGAGGAATACCCAACATGGAAAAGAAAATTGATGTCAAGGTAGACTCGTATAGGAAGTTCAAAGGGTTACTGTTTCCTTGGAACTTAAAAATCTACCCTCTCTCTCTCTCTCTCTCTCTCTCTCTCTCTCTCTCTTAAAAACAAGTAGATATCTGTTTCAACTTTTCCTTTAAAGGAAATTTTACTCTTGGTATATGAGAAAAATACGAGAAGTCAAGGTGACAGTAAGATCCATGATTGGGGATTAACGATATGAAGGAAACTCGTACGCGAGAAAAAGAGAGAGAGAAAGAGAGAGAAGTAAAAAAGGAGGGAAAAATAAAAGAAGAAAAAATGTATAAAGTGGAAAGAAGAAGAAAAATAAACAGAGACAGAGAAAGAGAGAGAGAGAGAGAGAGAGAGAGAGAGAGATAGAGAGAGAAAGAGAGAGAGAAGGATAATGGAGAGAAAGAACGATCGATTCTACTGGACGGAGAAACGGCAGTCGCCAGAACAGAGCCACCGTCTGGTCCAGCTGGAAAAATTGCTTGTGAATCACCGTACGGCCTACCTGCTGCCTTATTGAGGAACTCGTTCCTTCGCCCCTCGTTCTTTTACCTCGTGCAGTCAGGAGTATAAATAGCGCTCTTTGAGAACGCACCGGAGACATTACTACGCATTCGTTTATATCTCCGTTCTGCACCACTTCTACTAATGCAATAAAGACGCCTGGCCCTCCTCCTCCTCCCCTCCATAATCTCCACCCTTTCTCCCATTGCCACCACCCGTCCGCCCCATCACCATCACTACCACTGTTACTACCGACATCACCTTCCCAACTCCCACTTGACTTTGATTTCTAAAAATTATTTATATCGTATTCCTATCGTAGACAATAGACAAGCTATGAAATTAGTCACCGCCCAACTAAACGATCCATACTTATCGTTTCGTATCTTGGATTGGAGCTTGATCTCTCTTTCATCCTTTTATCGTGACATTTGATCTCGATTAACCGATGATCTCCCTTTTGTTCTAAGCAATGGTATTGTATGGATCTACCATGAATGGTAATGTTAATGGATCGTAAATTATCGAAAACGAGTGTCTTTTAGAATATATCTATTATTATCATCGACGAGGTGTGAGTGTTACATATAATGTAAAGATTGGATGTTATTTAGGTGTCTATCTTTAGATTTGTTTAATTTCTTTTATGAAATAGATAAGAATAAAAAGAAGTGGACGAAAAAAAAAAAAGATCGAAATCTGTTAAAGGATCTAGCCAATAATGAAATCTTGTAATAAAATCGTTTAGGAAATGTTAATTTGAGGAAATCTATTCCCGGAAGAGAGTTTTCAAGTTTGATACTTCGCTCGTTGGATGTTTAAGATTCAGGATTCCGTTTTTCTTGACTTTTTAGTTCGTCGATAAAAGGCAAAAGCGGCGGCCACGTACATCGTTCTGCAGAACGATGTACGTGGGCGTCTTTATTGATGGGACAGTGTATCCATGAGACGAGAAGAGTACGTACGCCAAGAACAAGAGAGAAAGAGAGAGAGAGAGAGAAAAAGAGAGAAAGAAAGATAAAGAAAGAAGACGAAAGGGAAGTGTCCTTTTAACCTGTGTCCGGTGCGTAGCCTTGTTCGTGCACTGGACCGAGATAGAGTAACAAAAAGAGTCAGTTTTGTGGCCTTGTAAGACACCACCTTGAGAGTCCCGAGGACACAATGATCGTGCTTCCCGGTACGGTTTCGATTCTCTCGAAGGTCCTCCAAGTCTCTCATCTTGCTAGGACATACCCTTGTACGTACGTACATGGAATAATCCGATTCTGAAGGCAATATTTTTCATGGACATACTTTCCATTTATCAAATATTGTTTTTTTATTATACACACACACACACACACACACACATATATATATGTGTGTATATATATATCGGATTATAAGAAAAAAATTGATTCAAATGGATTCAAATGAACTTGTTGGATTGGTCAGGTAATGTGTCTAAACTTTGCAATAAGAAAATATTAGTTATATAAAATATCTATCGTAATCTATAATCTATAATATAATACAATAAACTAAAAATTCTTAAGCTCGTAGTTTTACAATGTGAAAGAAAAAAAACTTGCAAGATTAACTAACTGTCTTTTAAAGTCAGCTAATAAAATATGATTCACCCTGCAATATAGATAAACAAATAAGAAATTTATTAGTGAAAAATTTGTTCTATTCTTTCCAACATTTACATGTTACTCAATCTAAAATTACATTATCGTATTATCCTGTCATGTATAAATAATATATCACGTTACGTTGCTTATTTAGATAAAAATATTGAAAGTTCTCTGATGTATTTATTGGTCGATCAAATAAATGAAAAATTGTTTCTAATTGTATCACAAAGAAAAAATTGATTTCGATGTAATGGCGAGTTAAACGTTGATTATTGTTCGAATATCATTCCTTAAGGAGATATCTCTGAATATGGTACAGTAAAAGAGACGTTTCTTTCTTTGACAGAAAAGTCTTATAGACGAGACGCGAGTCTGTCTTCCGATAAGATCGCGAGACTGGCTGTGGGTTGAGAAGAGAGAACATGCTGCCGGATACGCTACTTGAAATTCCGATCAGACAAACTTTATGGGTTACGAATACGCATGGTAAGACAACGGTGGCATCGACTGCGTATTTACGAGCGATTAGCAACGGATTCTTACCGCGAATTGTTTTCAACGCCTTCGACTCCCTCAAAACATTGTTATAGGTATATATAGATATATAACCAAGGTATATAACCAAAAGAACGCTGAGTACGAAAAGTTAAAACGACGAGACTAGATTATCAACGAGTTAACTCCAACGTGTGACTGTAGAAAACCTAACGTTTTAGATTTATATATATATATTTTTTAATGAAATCATATATATTTTTATACGCACACATAAATAATAAATATATATATATATACATATTATATATATATTTATATTTATTATATGTATATATAAATATTATATATGTAATAAATAACGATCTATAACTATGATCTCTTTTGGTAGAATTCATATATTTGTCTAAAGTTTTAATATAAAGTTTATTCTTTTATAAATCATTGTCTTTATTTGCATTAAAATGTTGTTAGATGTATAAGTATAGTGAATCTACTTGTTACATATTTATGTATCTTGTTATGCTCTCAGATGTCCTTCACAAATATGATTCATTCTTAGAATGATCTTATTATGGAAATCGAGTTCTAAGAGATATAATTTTCCGCAGTAAATTTCCATTTTCATCTCTTCTATTGACTTCGATGATTCCTTTTCAATCGATTGATTTCTCGGGAATGAATCTAATGAAACATATCCATTTTATTAATCTTCCAACTCGATAATCGATGATAATACTCGATAATACTTAGTTTAACTTATATTATATTTCGATGACGAGAATATTTTCGTTCGTTTTATGATTGACAATATAAAATCATTTGACATTAGTCCAGTTTTCAGTTTATATTTAATTTATTATTACATTTATATTGATTTTAGCATCTATGATTTAACACAGTGCATACATACACACACACACACACACATATATATTATTGAGAATTTACTTATTGGTTGCACCAGTTTCATTCACAAATATCCTCTTCTCGTCCTTTTTTTTAATTTTGATGTCCTTGATTTCAAACTTCTATCTATCTCTCTCCCTCTCTCTGTCTCTTGAATTCACAGCATGTTCAGCATCTGCCTTTAATCGTTCATACGCGCTCGAATGCGTGAAATGGAGTTGCGTGTCCAAGGATAAATGGGCTCCATTTCTCGATCGAGCATTTGCGGATGAGTTTATACTACGTTCGACGTGCCTCGTTGAGATTCGCGATCTCAGCGATGAAAGTACGGTTAACTGGTTTATAGCTGGCTCTGCGTGTATTAACATCTTTACCATACGAATCAAATTGAAAGTCGCGAAAAGACGAGACACCGATAGATTTTCTCTGATCGATCCGATAGACAGTCGACAGATTTTTCTTCTGCAAGATTTATTGTTGTTTAATCGTTTAATCTCGATGCATCCATCGATTTAAAAAGATGAGAAAGATGAAAACTGAAACTTGATAAAGTTGTAGAATATTTATGCTAGTAAGATCAGTAGAATTAGAATGATCTATGAATCAAGATTTTTTTTTGTTCTATTGGATATATTCTAACACCTTGAAAGTATCACTGTAATTAATTTGTACTAAGAATATTTATACGAATAGATCATTAGAATTAGTGATCCATGAATCAAGATTTTTTTTCTATTACATATATATTCTGACATCTTGGAATTATTATTATGATCATAATGTATCAATTAATATTAAATGAGAAAGAAGAGAACTGAAGCATAATAAATTTTTAAAATACGAATAGATCATTAGAATTAGAACGATCCATGAATCAATATTTTTATCTATAAGATCCATTCTGACATGTTTGAAACTATCACTATGATCAAATTTTTCTAATACAATCCAAATAAAAAATCTTGTAGGAAATCTGTTAAATAATATAAAATTTTCAAATAAAACGTTTAGAAATAAAACGTTTATATGATATTTCAAAGGACATAAGATCATGACGGGTTAAAAGTAACATAGTTGAGAAAATCTGAAGGTGATCGTAAGGAGAGAATGTTCTGTGACCTTTCCATGTCATAAGACTCTTTAGAAAATTTGCGAAGAATAGCATGACGAGAACAACGACGACTATGACTACGACTACGACTACGACTACGAAGACGATGAGGGAATAGACGAAGAAAGATCGAGCGTCGATCGCTATTAAGTCGCATTGTTCTCTCTAGCGCGCAACCGTGCAACGGTGCATCCATAATCTTCCATGGTATCCAGAGGGATACAGTTATGGCTCGGAGGGATCGACATAGGGTTTTCCCTCCGTCCTCCAACGCGATGTAGGTATGTATTCTACGCCATTGATCATAGAGATGATCTCTACTTTTATGTGTCCGGGACAGTTCGTGCGACCGATACTCGCACGATTCTGAAAGATCTAGCAAAGGAGGCCGCGGGCTGTATCTGTAGGAGGAAGCTCCTACAGAGAGAATTTAAAGAAAAGTGAGATAAGGGTGGTTAGACAGGTACCTGTTCCTATAAAATTTTACGATCGGACCTTCCTGACAATAAGAAGAATATAACCATAAGAATATATGAAAAGTATCTCAAAACTTTCTCTTTTAAATATCATCTTGTAACAAGATACATTAATTAATCTAAAGAAAATTATCCGTTCCCTTTTTATCATTTATCTTATTAATTATTTATGAAAGAAAAAAGATCTACGCGTATATCTATGTACATACACATATTTAATTAGACTCATTAATTAAAAATCATGAAAATTAAATTGCAATATTAATCACGTCTCTTAAGTTCGTCCTTTGTGATAAAAAGAAAAAGAAAAAAATAAATAAATAAATGAATGAATGAATGAACGATTAAAATAAAACGAAGAAAGAGAAAACGAAAAAGGAAAGAAAAAGAAACAGAGAAATTTATATTTGCAGAACCTTAGCCTACCACAATAAATTTCCTTACGTCCTTCTCCTCTCTCCACCATTTCTGTCTCTTTCCCTTTCATTCTCGCGAGTCCACAGCATGGTGTTAATTTCCATGACCTTGAAGACAGGTCTCAGCGAGCATTTATAGTCTGTTCTTCCCGATGGATGAGTCGCACGAGTTCTCTCTGTCGGCGATATACGGACGGTAAAATTCAATAAAGCGAGGAAGAGTAGAAGGAAGATAAAATTTCCCAATGGATAAAAATAATAAAAGTCATAGGGGAGAAGGATAAGGTAGGGTGGAGTGGAGGTAAGGAGGGTGGAAGAGGGAGGAAGGGAGGTAGAAACGAACGGCAGGAGCAATTACGGCCGATCCTGAGGACTCGCGCACATGCCCCTCCCTTTTTCTCGGATAATTCCAGTTCCTCAGCGGACATTGAAGAATCATCGATTCGCGCGGGCATCATTAACCAAGAAACGGCTACCTATGGGCGCGCGCGAGCGCACGGACCCTCGACGAGGAGTCGGGTTATTGCCCAAGCATCTCTCTCTCTCTCTCTCTCTCTCTCTCTCTCTCTCTATCTCTCTCTCTCTCTCTTTTCTTGTCCTTTCGTCGTTTCTCACTGTGCCATTCTAACGTAAGCAGGAACGCAAGCTAATGCGCGTACCTTTGTATCCGCATCCAACTAAAAATAGGGAATACGAAAAAATGAATTTTATTCGCTACGATTAAAAAGAAAAGAAACTTTCCCTTTGAAATTAATCTAGAAACCAACCAGATATTTCCGATCTGTATAAAATTTGGATTATGCGATTGAAAAAAAAAGAAAGAAAAGAAAAACAGAAAAAAAAAATAGAAAGGAACAAGGAGGATAAAAAATATAAAATTACTTGAATGAAATGATATCTTGTTCCTTCCAACGAAAACGTACGTTTCTAACGTACTTTCGACGATACGAAAGATTTTAATGAACGATGCTTTTCGAGAGAGACGGGAATCAGTTTAGCTTCGATCATCTCGCGAAATAGAAACGAAAGGATGTGGCCCGCGAATCGAATGACGTCATTTAGAAGCGAGGCGCAGTCTCTCGCTCGTAGGCCGACACGTTCGAAGCATCGCGAAGAGGAAGAAGACGAAGGAGAGAGATGAGAAGAGGAGGAAGAGGAAGGAGGAAGAAGGGGAAGGAGGGATCGACGCAGAAGTGAATGAATGTGGCTGAGCGTGGGCGAGCAGTGACTCTCAATCCACTCTTTCCAACTCTTTCTCTCTCTTTCTCTTTCTCTCTCTGTCTCTGTCTCTTTCTCTCTTTCTCTTTCTTTCTCTCTCTCTCTCTCTCTCTTTCTCTCTCTCTCTCTCTCTCTCTCTCTCTCTCTGGCACCTAGGATTACTCCCGAGACGCAAGACAGGACCGCGATTAACGGCATCGCCAGAACGGACCGTGGCAGGCCGCGTGCTCGTCGCCTTCGGCGAGCCGACATCGCGATGCCGACATCGCTGTGCGTTCATTCATGAAAAACATCAGAGTTTATCCCAATTAACACGAGTCTCCGCTCAATCCACTTGGACTGATCATGGACTTGATCATTAAATATACCTACCTCGTAATTTCTACGTTTCTATATTAAACGTGTCTTCCTTTCTCCTTTTTATTATACTACGTGTGTAAATATATCATAGAATGGATTGATATATACGTAACATATAATACTTTATTATTTGGTAGTACTATTTTTCTTTTCTTCTTTTTTTTTTTGTGAGAAAAATTCGTCGTCAAGGATATGATCAAGGTGCGGGATGAAGGGAGAAGGGTTGGTTAAAGGGAAGAAGGAAGGTTCTTCTTGGGCTTTCTCTCTTGATCTATGTACCTATCTCTATCCGCACCAAGCGCCGACTTATTTCCGAGAGCTTGAACGCCATAAGACCGTATGTTATATCTCCTAGCTCTTGAACTCTAGAACGTTTCGAGAGAGAAAGAGAAAGAAACAAAAGGAGAGAGAAAAAGAGAGAGAGAGAGAGAGAGAGAGAGAGAGAGATCGCCAGGACATATAGCAAGGAGATAAGGACGTAAACCTCGTTCAAAGGATGAGTAGCCCTTTTCCACCTTCGAGAACTTCGTTCTTATTTCTTTCTTTTCTTCTTTCATTCTTTCTTTCTTTCTTTCTTTCCTTCTTTCTTACTTTCTTACTTTCTATCTCTATTCCTCTTTTCTTCTTCCACTTCCATCTTTCAACCCTTTTTTTCCATGGTAACGGATGGCTGATTTTTCCTTTCCCTCTTTCCTTCTGGCAGATCTCCTTTTTAATTCCAGGAATCGATCTGTCGACGGGCTGCCTGGCTGCCTACGCGAACGAACCGGTCCACTTGGAATAAATAGTCGCGGCGCGCCGTGGAGAGGACCGATAGAGAAACTCTTGAGGAATACGGGAGAAAGAGGAGAGAAAGAGAGGGGAAGAGTAAGAGTAAAAGAGAGAGAGAAAGAGAGGAAGAAAGAGAAAGAGAGTAAGAGAGTAAAAGAGAGAAAGAGAAAGAAATAGAGAGAGAGAGAGAGAGAGAGAGAGAGAGAGAGAGAGAGAGAATGTACTTTTCAGCATGAGAATCTTACGTAGCTATGTGTTTCTATATACGCGAACGGACGTCCGCCGTACTCGAGAAAGAGAAGAAAGAAAGGAAGACAGAGCAAGAGTGAAAAAGACAGACAGACAGACGGACGGACAGACAGACAGACAGAAAGACAGACAGACATAGAAAGAAAGAGAGAGAAAGAGGGATTCCTCGTTTCTCTCTATAGGCCTACCGCCAGTGTCAGCAGCCCTTCGTGTAGGAGAGTACGCACCGCGTGTATTTGTTACGTATGATCAAACATTTGCCTTTAATTGGCTGACGTTATAACGCATCGATCCAATTAGGAGCCGGATAGAATAAATCGTTTAATCAACGACAGTGATTTACATTCTTCTTATATCTCGATTGTCCGCACTTATGTGTATATATATGTATATATATATATATGTATATATATATATGTATGTATATGTATGTATGTATGTATGTATGTATTTATGTATGTATGTATTTATACAGTTCCCTACCTTGCGTAACCTCTCCTCCCTCCCTATCCTAGAATTATCGCATGGAACTAATGTGAAAACGAGCCACCAAAAGGTATTCAATCTCGTTCTTCACCGATTGAAAATGTTAATTCTCGCGAATTAATGTCATCGATAGATTCAAACGAAACCATCTGTTCTTTCCTGTTCTCTTACGTGTTTAAATATTGAAATACCTACTTCTCCTAGTAATTTCATTGTACGTAGAAATAAACTTTCTCTAATATTTTTTAAAACGATCGCTGATGGATTCATTGTAACAAAGTATAATTTAAATTCCCCGGATGCTATTTCAAGAAAAGTTCAAATACTCGAATCGAACGATAGACTCGATGATCGATTCGAAATACGTGTCGAATATATAAATATATGTTAAAGAAGTGTTCGAGTTTCGGCAAACAAGGTAGAGAACGACAGGGTTTCTTTTAATTTCTTTTTTCTTTTTTTACAATTTTCTCAAGTATTTGTATTCTCTCGCGACAAGAAAAAGAGAAAGACAGACAGACAGACAGACAGACAGACAGACAGACAGACAGACAGAGAGAAAGAGAGAGAGAGAGAGAGAATACACGCTGTCGAGAAAGAGAATCTTCTTCGTGTTTCGTTGAGAGATAGGGATATTTATTTAACGGGTGACTAGTCGAGAAGGATGGGAGATCGGCGACTCTATGCCCATGGGAAAAGCGAGCTACGAACGATCACGGAGATAAAAATCATGGTAACGGCGGCGGCTGCGACGGGGGCAAGAACGTTATGACTTTCAGTTTTCTAAGCACTCTCTTATATGCGCGTGAAAGTCCGTGTCATTGAACGTGTCTCGTGGAAAGCCATGCCATTTCCGGCGCGTCGTCGAACGAGCTCCTATACCTAGAACTATGACGATGATTATGATGATTGGTTAAAGTCATAGGACAGACAGCAGCATCATTCGCTATCCGATAATGAAGTAAAATCTCAAAACGACAGCGTTATCTCTTTTTCTATTTTTTCCTTCTTTTTATTCCCTTTTATATTCTTTATCTTTTTTTAATATTTCTCATTTCTCTCAATAGATCGTACATTCGTTATTCGCTGAATGATCTAATTATATTACGTTAATTATGTCATTACTTTTATCATAATAGTTACCATCTCGAAATTTTCATAGATCTTTAATAACTTTAATAACGAACCTATTAACGATCAACTATATTTATGCAAACGACTTTATATTTTTTTTCTTGGATTAAACGTCAAGAAGAATGAACGAACGAACGAAGGAACGTAGGAAAATAGACGAGAAAGAATGTTTTCCTTTTTCCACGACATATTCTCGAACGAGGCCACGCCCATTCTTGTCAGGTCGTATATTAGATGTCATTTTTCCTTGTTAAAAGGTTTTTAATGATACCTCGGGAAATTGGTTCGAAATAGAACCTAGACAACGATTTATTAAAATTCACGAGCCTTGTGAAACCTGCGAAATTCGATATTTCAAACTTTGGCATCTTGTAAACGTTACCCAAAGTATATATATACATATATATATATATATATATATATATATATATAATAATTCTAAGTTTATATTTTTATTATCCCCCAGTTAGAAAAATTGTGTTTTACGAGACGATAATTATTTGTAGTTGTCACAGTCGAACGAGTTTTTTTCTATCGATCGGAGAAAACACGTTTAACGTCTGGTGAAAATATCGTCGATTTACATGCAAATTCTATTCTTCAAACGTCAAATAGCTATCTATCAACTCATAAAAACTCCTTTGAAGTAGCGATGACGTAAGGTATTCGGTTTGGTTACTCGACCGCATTGCATCCTATCGATACGATAAAAGAAATGTTTCTTCGACTTCTCCTCTGAATAAACACGTACGTAAGAAATCGATTGCCCTCATAAAAAACTATATGGCGAAGAAAGATAAAAAGGAGGAGGAGAAAGAGGAGGAGATGGAGAAGACGAGAGAAATCTCGAGGTTTCGCGAAAGCGCCCGACAGAGAGACAATGAAGGCATCGTTCATAAATTTTCATTGCTTTCTTACCGAGACCACTTGAGAACGTTACGCAAGCGCATAAAAGAATATCGTATCGACAAACCTCTCTCTCTCTCTTTCTCTGTCTCTCTGTCTCCTCCATTTTTTTCCCTTTCATCGTTTTTATACCTACATATCGTAAGGTTCTTTGTTCTTTCAACGAAACGCCAAAACGTCTTCGGATAAGATTATTAACAAATATAAAATAATAACTGACGTATCCTGCGTTTAATAAAGAATGGAGGAGTTGAAAAAAGAAGGACAGGAAAAAAAAAGAAGAAGAAGGAGAAGAAGAAAGAAGACAAGAAAAAAGGAAAAACGAAGAAAAGAAAAAGAAAAATCTATCTGGAGACGGTTGCAGCATAAGAATATCGTTTCTATCGTTACGTCGTAAAATCCACGTTCAACTTTCGCCGAGGGAAGCAATTTGTCAGCTTGATAGACGTTATCCTATGAACACGCAAAGTCTCGACGATGGAAGAGACTCGCGTATAGTTATACTCTACGCATAATGTGTATGCGAATTACGCGGTGCAGACTTCGACACGCATATATATGTACACATTTATATATATATATATATATATATATATATATTTATATATATTGTATATTGTATATACATATATATGTATATATATGTGTGTGTGTATATATATATATAGAAGTCTAGATCGCATTCGCCGAGAGCGAACATAATGGAATGCACATTAGTTCTGGGTAAGTGGGTTAATTGTAAACGGCTTTCGAGATGCACGTGTCACCGTGCGTTGGCCGTAGTTAAGCGCGTTTTCGTTAGCGTGTGTATGTATCCGAGTCGTCGACGAGCAACCACGAGAAACACGTGAAAAAAATCTATTTACGTCTCTTGGCTACCGAAAGGGAAAGGTGTTGTGCACGCACGCACGCGGCCGCAAATGCACCCGGAGAATGACCCGGTGCCGCGCTGTGCATTCTAAGCGCGCACGTCGCGCCGCTCCGAGCAAAATTAGTCCTTATCTCGAAGCACCTAATTAAGAACCTGTCTGACATGCGCAACATGAAACTGCTCGCGTATGTTCGCTCGAATACGTTCGCTTACTTCGACGATGACGACGACGACGACGACGACGACGATGACGACGACGACGACGACGTTATCGATAAGCGTATACGTTACATTCCTTACTCTCCTTTCTCTCTTTATTCTCTTTTTATTCTAACAATAAAATCCATGGATAAGTATTATGTACTTGAAAGTCTTCTCGAAGTATGTAATTTGTCGAAGATTTAAAATCTCTTTTATAATTTTAATCAATATATTAATATACGTTATAAAATATCCATTATTATATAGATATTCATTAATATATTATTAACTGCAATTTGTGTCTTATATATTATTATTTATATATAGTGTTATAATAAATAAATAAATAAATAAATTAGAGTATAGCGAATTCCATTAGATATTAATGCGTTTCTGTATTTATATATATATATATATATATATATATATGTATGTATATCTCAATAAGTAAAAGATATAAATTTCTTTTCTTTTTGGAGTAATTTCGATCATTAATTTCATCGATACTTTCGAATATGTGATCATTAATGCGTTTCTATATTAGAGCATGTATCGGACGGATCGATCCATTCATGGTAGATCAGATAAACGTTGGAGAAACCTACAGCTACGAAATGAATATCCCGAAGGAAAAGATCGCGTGCCATTTGTAAAAAGATTTACAGTTAGTTTCGCGGGTTGAGCCGAATCAAAGGAAAGCCCACGCGTCCGATGAAAATCCACCTTAATATGATCTGCCAAAAGTAACTCCTTATCTAAATTGATCTTTTAACATTTCTCCGGGAGGTCTGTTCATCGGTTGCTGAAACTTTTGCGAGAGGCGTTCGTCGACCCACGTTCGTATCTACTTTCGATTCATTTGGATCATGCTGGATTTTCAACCTTACGTTTATTATTTATTTATTTATTAGAGATGATCATTCTTATAAATTCGTTTCGACCGAAAGATCATTCTCATTTGTCTAATTCGTATGCAATGCGTGTGTGTATATGTATATATGCACACATAATGTGTGTATATTGTATATATATACATACGCATATATTATATATACATATGTGTGTGTGTGTGTGTGTTGTGTATGACGTCTAACGATGCATTCAAGCGAATTTCTATTCTCTTCGGCATTACTTCGAAGTTCTAAAAGGTATGGACTGTTACGTAAGACCGGTTGAGAGACGACACGTAAAGGATACTAGGGTGGTCGAGAGCGAGAAGACTAGGTGGACTAGCTTCGAGTCCAATTAAGGTGAGACCAGGAAGAGAACGACGATGGTAAAGAAAAAAGAAAAGAAGAAGAAGGAGAAAAAGAAATAGAAGTAGAAGGATACGAAGCTGAAGTATTAGAAGTATAAGACGAGGAAAGGATGTTCACTGAAGTTGAAGACAGGAATTTAATAAGAAAATTATATATATCGATATATGGCCGATCAAAAATTATTTTCCTTCCCATCAAATTATTTCTATTCAATTATTTTCTCCTTCCTATAATATTATCGAGATATCCACGTATTTTTATTTCCCATCAAATTATTCCTATTCAATTATTTAACCCTTCCTATAAGATTATTAACAAATCTATATATATATATATATATATTTTTTTTTTTTCCTTCAATAAAATTATTAAGAAATTTACGTACTTGCATAGAAACGCACGCATACTTTTTTGTTTGTTACAAGATCATTAACAAATCTACGTACAATGTCTATACAAAATCCTTTCCAATATAAATACTTTACATATATTAAATATAATTCCTTTTTCTTTTTTTTATATATATATATATAAATTTTAATATTATTTAAATAACTATAGTTTAGTCTAGATTTTTTAATTCGATCAAACGTAGGTTGATCGCCCACTATCATCAGAAATAGCAACACGAGCAACGAGCAACGAGCAACAAGCAACGAGCAACGAGTAAAAGCACCACCAGCAACGAGCATCACACTATACTCAAACACTGCCTTCCCACGCATCGCTCATTCACCGATACATACTTAGTCCTCTATCGGACTAGATTGCCTTAAGGTTGGGCTAAATCGCCACGAGGTCGGCTTGGCATTAAAACGCCACCAGTGCTGCGCGACTTTATTCGCGCATACCGCTAGAGCTCATGAGAGGGAGACGAGAGAAGAAGAAGAAGAAGAAGAAGAAGAAGAAGAAGAAGAAGAAGAAGAAGAAGAAGAAGAAGAAGAAGAAGAAGAAGAAGAAGAAGAAGAAGAAGAAGAAGAGTAGAAGAAGCAGAAGAAGTAGAAGAAGAGAAGGAGAGAATACACAAGCGAATCGAAAAGCGGCGCTAACACGGCGGCAGGTTAACCCACACAGCATCGCGTCATCTTCTTATATCTTCGATGACGTCACGCTTCTTCTCTTACCTCCCCTATAAAAGGTCAAGGACCTCGAAAGACTCAATAGATAAGCTGAAGTTATTCATAACTAATTACGTAAAATTTATTAAATAAGTAAATAAAGGAAAGCATGTTTCTTTTTTTCTCTCTCTCTCTCTCTAATCTTTCACATTTTCATTATACTTACACGTTTTTTTGGGAAGACAAAATTGAAATAAATATATATGAAGTAATATTTAGTAAGAAAAAATTGATAATAGGAAATCGATATGATTAAATAAAATTATCTAATTCTGCACATGGAAGATATATTTTTTAATGAATTTATAGTTATTTATTTGATTCTGTTTTAAATGAAGGTGTCAGCTGTTTGGGTTACTAAATCAGCTGATACCGTTACCTCATTGTAAGTTAAACGTCTACCAGGAATTTAGTTCGGCGTTGGTGTTTAGTGCTGTTATACCTGGTCTTATATTAGGTATTCCTCCTTTGCCACTTTCGTCGTTTCGTCCTACGATATTCTTTTTTGGTGACTCGATGCCGGCGAAATAACTGGACCCCCCCCATTCTTAAAACATGTACACACCTACGACGTGAAACACTATAACAGCGCGTCGTATAAGTCGTAGCAGATTTCTAGCAAATTCGATAAATAAATACGATCAAATTTTGCAACAAAAGTATCTACTATATCCAACAAAATAAATAATAACGATCCAACGAAGTAAAAATGTTACATTTTCAACTGAATCTGTTACACGTGTAATAATCATAATCGTAAAAAAATATCATGTACCTACATAATATGAATCATTTTCTAATCACGTAATTATAATTCATGATAAGAGATGCAACAACTGATTATTAGTGATCAACGATTTAGATCATTATTTCGACCAAATGGATTAATAAGACTTCTTCGCATAGAAAGATCGATTTTCGAATGTAAATCCGATCGTCGTCGTATCGATTCTAAGGTCTTTGACGTCGCATTGGCATAGTCGACGCCGTGTGTTATGATTATAAATTATCACTTAATAAAGTTATATCGCAGTAACATCGTAAAATTAATGCAGCCTAGAATTTTACGAGATCGAAAGAAGATACCACGGTGATACATCGTCCTCTGTGTAAACCATCTTTATCATGTTCCTTTTTAATGGAATGCGAGTTTCATTAAAGCTAAACTTCCCCGATAAATTCATCCCAAGGCTTCGTGATCTAGCTAGCTACCTAGCTCGCTAGCTAGCGATCCCTCGATCGTGCTTCTTTCATTAATAGTCGACGATTAATCGTCGACACTGTTAGCTAGATCGGTCTCGATTCGAACGATTTTATCCTTTCCATTCCATTGCATCGATCTTACAATAAACGGAAGTATCGAATCGAAGAGATTTCCCGAAGAAAAACTTGACATAGAAAATTTATACGAGTTGAAACTCGATCGAAGGCCCAATTCGATCGAGAAAGATTCTACTTGGCGATACAAGAAAGAAATACCGATCTATAATGACGATATAAAAAATCCAAATATAAAATTAATATGCCCTATTAATGTAATTATATGCGTTATCGATATAAATTTAATAACGGCAACATTAGATGAGACATAAATATCATGATAAATAATAAAATTATTGGCAAAAAACCGCGACATACCTATATTGCTTGGAAATGAAATTAAAAGGGAAAAAAATTTTCCAAGTAAAAAAATGTATAAAAAAAAAAAAAAAAAAAAAGAGGAGAAAAAAAGAGGAAGGAAACAAAAAGTAGAATAAATTTAAGAGGACTGGTCGATAGTAGCGGGGACTATTTTACGCCTACTACTAGATGGCCACCGAGAGCTTGGGAAATAATTAATACCCTTGACGGGACGATCGGTCATCATTGATAATTATTACGATTATGCGAGAGGGAAGATCGCGTGCGTTAATGCGACTCGCCGCCGCGCCATTTGATTGGTGCGACCGTCCGATTTAATTGCGCTAAGCTTCGAAACATCGATTAACGATCGCAATAACCGGGCGCCGCGACAAGCGCTTTAAATCAAAGACGAGCGAACAACGCCGGATGCGAAGGATGCTGCCGATATGATGGACCGTTACGATCTTCTCCGGCGCATCGGTAATCGCACTTCGTTCTATAGAGGGTGTCTCTTAAAATGGATCTCACCCAAACTTTAATACCTCATTGCATTTACCTGCTTCTTAAAAAATATCTTGAAAATATTGTCATCTGTCGAAAACCTATCCACGAATCCACGTTTCAAAATTTTCATAATTTCTTTTTGTTCCTTTTCTTCCTTTCATTTTTTTATTTCTTTATTTTTTTTTTTTTTTTTTACAAGTGGATGACAAATCTGATAAAAGAGATTGTTAAAAACTTGTAGGACTGGTTTCGAATGGAATAAACTTCGGACTTATTTTTGATAATTAAATTTAATATTCTTTATGGTTCACATTTAATATCGAATTTTAATGCAATTATCGATAATGATCAATTAATATGATATGTTTGATGAGATCCTTTAATTTACTCTGATCAATGTGGAGATGTTAGATAAGATTGATTCAAATCTACAGATCAGTGATAAATTTTATTTTCTTTAAATCATGGATTGATCGCATCGTTTTTACGATTGGAACTATCGATCTAGAATCTATAGAAAAAAGATAAAGATATAAAAAAATAGAAAGATTCTTTTTCGAAGCTTTATAGATTCATAAATAATTCTCTGAACACCCTGTATAACGCTTTTCTAGCACCCCGGACCGGTTCGCTTTTCTCGAAAGTCTTAGTCTTCTTGTCGGACGAGTATGCGATTCGAACAAACACGATTCTCTATCTTTCTCTTTCTCTCTCCGAGGCATAGGCATAAGTTTTCGAGCTACTACCTTCCTCTATCGCATCTCGCATCTTCGACGTTCCATCGATCTCCCGTTCAATCTCTTTTCTAATTTCAAATCTTTCTTCTAACCCTATCTATAACGTGTAAATTATCATACGTCCATCAAGCCTTCGATCAATTCGATATTGTATTATAATTATTGAAAATAGATACAAGTTCAAGTATCAATTATTTTTTATCGTTTTTATAATCACGTCGATAAAATATTTACATGTATATCGATTCTTTAAATGTTTCTTTTTTCTTTTTCTTTTTTTAAACTATTTCAAAATCGTTTATAGTTTCGAACATTATTGGCTGATTATATCCAAATTAGTGTGATCAATGAGACATGGAAATAAATTGATTTTAAAATTCAATTTCAATAAGTTCTACATTAAACGAGACGAAATTTAAAAGAAGGTTAACAGCACATGCGTGGGATGGTATTTCTTTCAGAGTTCTTTCATGACTCAGATATGTATTCGCGTTTTATCAAACTGACCCCCTTTCTCTCTACAAACCGATTCAGGAAGGCAAAGAGGATTCGACTTGCTCTCGATACAATTCTACTCGATTTTTGCATTCATTACTTTAAAACGAATCCAATTTAAAAAATAAAACCAAAGAAAAAAATACATAATAATAATAAAAACAATGAATGATAACGATTAATAAAAACGGTCTCTTAGTAAACGAAATAGATGAAATTAGATTGGAGAAAAAAATAATTATATATATATATATATATATATATATATATATATACACGTAATATATTCTACGATATAAATGTACGTATCTAAACATATTCGAAGATACTAATGGCTCACAAGATAGCCGTTTAATAAGTGCCGACATTTCTATGCTAACGACGTACTTAGACGTCCACGCGTTGGCAAGTATCCTCCAATGAGATTCACGTCTTTCTATTAATTCTTGCTAACGTCTGACGGCCATTTTCTATGTCTCTCTTTCTTAATCTCAATACCTAGAAACGAAACATCTTTTGCAAACTTAAAAAATTTCTATGAATAGATAAATATAGCGCATTCGAAAGAAGAGAGAAAAAAAGAAAGAAGAAAGAAAAAACATATCTCATATCGAGCAAAAGTGTAAACAAGAGAGAATAAGAAAGAGATAGATCCCTCGTGATCTTTGCTCTGTGAAAAGACCAAGGTCATCGCGGATCACGAACGGCTGCGTGTTCTCTCACGTTTTATAAGTATTTCGACGTCTCTCGTGTTCCCTCGCTGCGTTTCGTGGCGACTATGCTAATTTCAAGTCCCAATAAGGTGGTAAATCAAGGCGCCAAAATTTGCGCACGACAGAGAAAGAGAAAAAGCAAAAGAGAGAGAGAAAGAGAGAGAAAGAAAGGATCACCTCGCACGAAAGAGCGAGATAAAATTTCCGAGAGAGCTAAAAGCGTATATACCTTTTTCTTTTTCTTATCTTTCTCTCCCTCTCTCTCTTTCTCTCTCTCTCTCTCTCTCTCTCTCTCTCTCTGTCTCTGTCTTTTTTTTTTTCAACGACTCCTCGTAGATTCCTCGAATTGTGTTCACCAGGACCTTATGGGTTTTAAGAAACCAGTCGTTAGATATCGTCCAACTTTCGCGAATTTTAGGCTGAATACACACAGAACATCGAAGAAAAACATCGTGATAATTTTGAAAATCTTTAAAATCCTTGCAAGTAATAAGATCGACGTTGCTATGAAACGAGAAACAGATTATTTTACATACAATAACGTAATATAAAGTAATATAACGATCACTCTAATTTTCCTTGCTTGTTATTACGTGTATCTTTGTTCATAGCTTATATGTTTCATTGGCAATTTACAAAAGATACTTATCAGCACTTTAATTTATTTTTTCATCATCTTTTTCCAATGTGGCAATAATAATCTCACAAAAGACATCTCAGCTTAACGAAGTGTATAACATATCCTTCTTTATGTCATCGTAAAGTGTTGTATCTTTTTCTACGAGTATATACTTCTTTCTATAAGTATGCTCCTGTCTAGCTTTCTAATTTAATTTATTTTCTCATCAATGTGGAGATAAGAATCATGTAATACACATCTCAATCTAACGAAATATATTATACATATTTTCTGTCGTCGTAAATAAGCAAAAATTTCACTATGAAAATAATATGTTTTTGTGAGATTTTCTGTGTGCGTTCGGCCTTAAGCGATTGACGAAAAAAATAATTTCAAGAAAAGGAAGGAGAAGAGAAATGATTATAAAAAAGCGAGATAAACAAATAAACTAGAGAATGTTTTTGGCCAATAATACAGGTTCTCGAATCGATTCTCTCTCTTTCTCTCTCCTTCTCTTCTTTCGAGTTTCATCCAAGCTTTCCTTCTTCCCTTCCCATTGCGGTTATCTTCTTGAACGATCCAAAGGTTCGCGATAAAGAGACAGAGAGAGAAAGAGAAAAATAGAGAGAAAGAGAGAGAGAGAGAGAGAGAGAGAGAGAGAGAGAGAGACTCGAGCAAGGAAAGCATCCTCTCTTATCCTCTTTCTCCTTCTCTTTCTTCTCCTTCCTTTTCTTCCGAGCGAAATGTCAAGAAGCAGGCGGTTAATTCTCAGCATTTGCCGAGGCAGGAGTCTGACCTAACTATTCATTAGACGGGAGTGCAGGTTGTGTTCCCGTGGCATCCTCTCCTCGGTGATAGGAAGGAAAGGCAAGCGACGAAGAGAGAGAGAGAGAGAGAGAGAAAGAGAGAGAGAGAAACGGTTGTGCAACTCGGCTCGATTCACTTACCACGTTCCAGTTGCGCTCAGAAACGAGACTTGGATCTGGAACGGTAAGACTGAACGATCTTCGCGATACTTCGACGTCACTTGTTACAGGAAAACTTATTTTTTCTACAGATCTTTCATATATAACTTATTCATAATATTGTATATATCGTTGTATATATAGATAAAAAATTAACTAATTTAACAAAATGAATGAACCTTTTTCGAAACTTTTTAAATTAATTTTTACTTTTCCACAATAAACATAATAATCGTTTTTTTAAGATCTGAAGGAAAGAAAGATCAAACTAAAAAGTCTAAAAAGAGAAATTTATTATATTATAATATTAAAATATTTTATACCGTAGTTTATGTCTTTTTATTTCGTTAATCGATTTTAAATATGCAAATGCTATCTATAAAACGAACTAAAACTTGTTTTCTAAAATTTCTCTAAAAACGACTTAAACCAAACGAACGTTTCAAATGTGTATTTTAAACTGTCAGAGTTTTTCGATCCAGAAACGATTAACACTCTTTTAACATTAATATTTATGTATACTTCATTATACTTTCACTTCCTACTTCTTCTACTTTATTATAATAACTTCCGACAGTGACACGATCGTAGTCTATGACTAGATAAATACCTACCAATAATCACCTCCTTAAAATATAAAAAGAAAGAAAGGGGGAAAAGAAAACGTAAATAAAAAACAAAACAAAAAAAAAACGAATGATAATAGTCCTGGTGAACTAATAAATGCTAATAAAGAAGAAAAAGAAAATACACAGATAGTTATTCGTTCGAGTAAATTATTATTTAGAATAACCAAGATACCGGATAATGTAAGCGTAACACGCGTTCGAGAGCACGATCATTAATACCTTTTTTCGTTATTACGTGCTAGCAATCGTTGAGTAGTACTTTCACACAGAGCGTGCCAATGTTCGATCGACGACGACGACGACGACGACGACGACGACGACGACGACGACGACGACGATGATGACGACGACAAAGTAAAAGGGAAAGAAAAAGATCTAAGAAATTTCGGTCGATCTTTGGACAGGACGTAATTATCGTAATTCGTTCAACGCGAATGGAGGTCCACTTTTTCTTTCGCGAGAAGTAAGTACGTTCCGGGGTATTAAATCGATGGGAAAGAAGAAGAAACAGGAGAAGTGGGGTGGATATAGCGGTGGTGGTGGGGATAGGAAGGAGAAGAGAGCAGAGGGGAAAGGGAGAAAGTACGAGTGGAGAAGGAAGATTAACAAGAGATGGAAAGTGTCGAAGGAGGATGGCCAAGGTACTTTCACTTGGCGAGTCTCGAGAAGTAAGAGAAGTCGTCATCTCTTAACTCGCTGATAATCGTTTTAACCTTACGTAACTTCCGCCAGAGCCCCGCGGGTTCTCTTGCGAAATCGATATGAGACCTGGTATGTTAAAAGTAATTTTTTATTTTTATAAAATAGAAACGGAAGTACCTAAGCTGAATATTTATAAGTTTATTACATGAAATAAAGGAAAATATATATGTATATCTGTATTAATCGAATATACATATTATGATTTTTATTATTTTAAACGTCGTTTTATTCGAAGTTTCGAAATTTATTATTTCGTTATTAATATCGATCGTATACGTAAAATCTAAATGCATGTATCCTTAATAAACATACGTACGTACGTATATATGAGAGATATTATTTGAAGTTTTTAATCATACGATCGTATTATTTCGATCGATCTAATTAATTCGATGATCTAATTATTTCGTCAGCGAAATAATACTTTCCCTCGTAAATTTCAACAGCTATTTCTATTCAATCAATAAAGGAAACGTAGGATTTATGTTATCGTCGAGTGATCGTCGATCTTAACGAAAGAGATATGTGTCATTGGTACGTGCGGCTTGGCACATGAGTTTCTAAAGTCGAGATCCGCGATTGGGGGAAGCCATTACGAAAGTACACCGAAAGAAGAGCGATCCGATTTCGGTGAAACTCGGATCGCTTCGAGGGGAGTTGCCTCATTGGAGAAAGACGTGACAACAAGAGAAAGAAAGAGAAAGAAGGATAAAGTGAGACAGTCTTGAGAACGAGTCTGCTCTCTAAGTGCTTTTTTGCGTATGTACGTAAGTATGTGGCATAGTACGAACTTCCTGGAAACTCTGTCCATTGTCGTTCCAACTAAAGAGGATGTCCGCGAATAGATCGTACGACTTCTTTCGAAGGAGTTAAAATCGATAAGAATAAAATTCTCACGATGACGACGACAAAAAAAAAACAGAAAAGAAAAGAAAAGATAGAAATCGTGATTCATCGCAACGTCATCCCCAATTTTCTCTCTCTCTCTCTCTCTCTCTCTCTCTTTCTCTCTCTTTCTTTGTCTGTCTGTCTCTGTCTCTTTTCTTACATCATCGTATCAAAACATTGCACTACCTCAATGAAAAGCATCGACAGACATTTTTATTCATTATTTCTCATTGTACCATACAGAAGCTCTTCGAATTCGCACGGTTGAGAAAAGAAATGAGACAAAATAAAAAAAAAAAAGAAAAGAAAAGGAAAGACAGAAAGACAAAAATAAGGACAAAAAAGTAATAAAAAGAAAGAAAGAAAAAAAAAGAAAAAGGAAGAAAATAAATAAATGAAGAAAACGAAGTCTTACTTCTCTTCTTCTTTCATCTTCACCGTTTCGTTTGGATGTTCTCGAAGGCCTACAATTTTGGTAGCTCACGAAAGCGACAGATCTATAATCATTTCACGCTATCCATATCCGGCCGGGGCGGTTCCGGCTTCGAGGAAAGAAGAGAATAGACCCGTCGACTTTGCTGGCTTTACTAATTAGACACCTACGCGTCGACGTAGAGAAAAAAGAAAAAAAAATAGAGAAAAGGAAGAAAAGAGATAGAGAGAAAAAAGAAAGATATATATATATATATGTATATGTATGTATATATATATATATATATATATATATATATATAGATATAGATATTGAGAAAAAGAAAGAGATAAAAGACGCCTACGCTTATAGGCTCGTTCGTTAACGTTTTTGGATCAACGTCTCTGGTATCTCAACGTTAATTTTTCCTTAATGACGTCCTCCCTGCGATTCTCGATCGAAGGAATCCGGCAACGTCATAAACATTTCTTGATATGATTCTCGAGCATAGAATTAATGATAGTTAATAAAAATCCCTCGGCTGCTTACCGCCTCTTTCGCTCCGTAATTATCCTACGCTCTTCCACGCTCATCTCGGTCTCCACGCACGTCAAAAAACTATAGAAACAGGGACAGAGAGAAAGAGAGAGAGAAAGAGAGAGGGAAAGAAAGACAGAAAGAAAAAGAAAAAGATAGAGAGGATTGGGAACGTCTATGCAACGTACAAAACTGTTCGGCGACGTTGGTATGTTAATGGCACACACCGGTGGTCCAGCTTTACTTTCTTTCCAATATCACTACCAAGCTCTCTCTCTCTCTCTCTCTCTCTCTCTCTCTCTCTCTCTCTCTCTCTCTCTTTCTATCTATTTATCTATCTATTTATCTCTCTTTCTATCTCTCTTTCTCTCTCTTTCTCTCTTTATCTCCGTCTACTACATGCGCACGAAAGATCGAAAGGCTCGTAAAATTAAAGCACCTTCGGCCGAGAGATCGCAAATAAATCAAACAGATTTACAGACAAGCTGGACCGATATTACTTTTTCCTATACGTAAAAGGAAAAAAGAGAAAAATGAAAAGGAACAGAAGATAAAAAAAAGTGAAAAGAATCGAATAGGAGAGAGAAAATATCGAGCAGGAGAAAAATAATTAATATATAGATATTGTATATAAATAGATATTTATTTACGTTGGTATATGTATATGTATGTATGAATGTATAAGAACGACGTGCTACCGCCTACTATATCGTGAGCTAACTATTATTTCGAATGATCGATACTATCCTATAAAGAACGATTGAAATAGCAAGTCGAAACGATCGATCGATCGATCTAGAAGGATGAATATGTATACCTATATAGATATACATACATACACATCCCATAGAAATCATATTTTTGCTATGCGTTTAACGATGCTTCGTAATCGCGTCGTATCATTGTATTTATACAACATAGGTATGTGCTAAGAGTCTCATGGTGAAATTTGCCACCGGCGAGCCACGTGAAAGACCACCGCCGTAAAACTATGACAAAGTTCGAAAATTCTAATTCTTTCTCTTTCTCTCTCTCTCTCTCTCTCTCTCTCTCTCTCTCTCTCTTCCTAGCTCGTTCGCTCGCTCGCTCGCTCGCTCTTGATGGTCCTCGTGTAACATATCGAATAAAAGGAAATTTATGAATGAACCTCAGGAAGCAGCTGTTCTACCCTTTTGCTTGAGAGAAAATTAATCACCGCTATAACTCGCCCACGGGGTGCAAGCAAAGCGTGTTTTCGTGCCTCTTGACCCTCCGAACGTGTCTCTCTCTCTCTCTCTCTCTCTCTCTCTCTCTCTCTCTCTCTCTCTCTTTCTTTCATATACACACGCGACTAGCGTCGGCTATTTCACAAGCCGACAGAAAAGTGCGCGCGCGTAAGTCTCTCTCTTCGTTGCAAGGAGAACCGACACGCAACGAACCGGCCAACGAGCTCGCGACATTGAGCCAAGGCCATCGTAGGAGAACGCCAAACGTTTATATACACACGCATACACACAGTTATATATAGGTATACCTGTGTGTAAGTATACATGTATATGCTCTCTTGCTGTGCTGTGATCTCGCCTACCGATGCTCCTCGCACCGATAATGGTCGTCGGTGGTGGCGATGGTACGCGACATGCCAAGAAAGAGCCACAGGAATCCTCTTTGAACGAGGGGAAGAACGAGTAAAGCAGGTGAATCCGTGCTGGAACTCGACTATCCGCCGTCCTCGAGATTTCCTTTCGAAAATAAATGACCATCGGCGATTATTATTAATGAGTCGAAGCCAACCAAGTACTTTCCTTATCGTTCGACGTACCATCGCTTGGAAAACTGCTACGAAGTCCAACTCCAATCGTGCTCCACTCTTGCTTCGAAATACACAGAGCAAAGATAAGATTCGAGTTTGCGAAACCTCGATATAGGATTTATTCTGCATGCTTTTCTATAAATAAATATCCCCATACCGGTATAAAGGGTGTTACAATTTTCGTGGATTTTTCTTTTCTTTTTTTCTCTATCCTTTTTTCTTTCTCTCTTCTTTCATATTTTCTCTTTTTTTTTTTTTCTTTTTTTGTAATTTTCGCCAAGCAACGCGAGTTAAAAGGATATTTAGCCAAATCTCACTGTTTTTCGTTCGTGATTTTGATTTATTTTTTGTTCGTATCTATAAAGATAATCCGGAGAATTGACTGTCTCTTGATATCCATGTAATTGAATCGATAGATCCTTGAAAATGATTTTTTTTATTCCTCGTTTAAACCTATGGAAGATAAAACGACACCTTTGTACCAAGTTGGACACCCTATAGATATATTTTTAAGAATCATTAGGTAGAGTAGTGAAACTTGTTCGGTATTGCATTTCCTGCAATAGTTAATCAATATTCATAAACATTACGATTTCTTTTATTTAATATAATTTACATAGAGCTGAGAGTTTCTTTTCAAAGAGGAAAAACTGGTTTAGACTCTTCGTATTTTCTCTTGGCAAAGGAAGGAACGTTCTTGGTATCAGGTGTCGCGTAAAGCGTCGTTGTCTTTCAAGTGTTCTCTCAATAGGTGTGCCTGGGTATTGTTCTCGAATACCCTCTCGTTAGATCCTAATTAACGCCTTCTAAAGATGAGTTACACGTTAGTGATGTTCCACGATCGTACAGTTAGATAAAATAATAGTATCCGACGGTAATACTTCTTATCTTACAGCAATCAGTATCAAATATCATATAATAACGTAATACAAACTTTAAATTCAAGCGGACTTAACATTTTTCATTTTCACATGATTTATAATACAACTAGTTAAATTTGATCTTTAATGTAACGAATCTAAAATCAAAAGATACAAAATCGAAGGAACGATAATATAATTTTTTTCCTTACACCCTATACACTCATCGGCATCGGGTCAATACCTTCAACTCGAATATCGATGATCGAACTTAAAATATAGATCGAGTCTGATTCCTTTGTCTGCCAATACCGAAAAGAGTTTATTTCGCTTTTTATCCTCCTTCCAAACGCTACTTAGTATTCCTTGCTTTTGGTGGACCTTCTTACCCACTAGACGATCCACCAGTTTTACCCTTTCGTGGAAGCAAGAACAGTGTTCCTAATTGGTCAGTGTATAGTGATCTATAGCTTTGTTCAGATTCATAGTATCTGCCAGAATCATCTACCTTTCTCTCTTTCTCTCTCTCTCTTTCTCTCTCTTTGTTACCTCTTTTAAACTTTTCTTTTCTCGTTCCGAATATTTAACGAGCCCCACGCGCGCGTTAGCTAATTTAAAAGAAGCTCTAGTCCATTCTGAACGTTTTGCCGATTTATCGTCGGGCTAGTCGATATTGTGCTCCTCTTCCATTATACGTATCCGTACCTAATTCTTCTCCTCTTTCTCGGCCAAATGAGATACGTCGCTTTTCAAAACGAAAGATATACTGGGTGTGTCACGTTACAAGACACTAATATACAACACCGACAACAAACCATTTTAGATATGATTCATATGGTGGAACGAATGTCCCGCATAAATCAATACTTTACGTATAAAATATCATCCTAAATTTCGTTTGGGTCAATTTTTGACACATTTATAATAATCTCAATTCACCTTATAAGTAGGTGTTGACTAAAAGTGAAAAATTGATAAGAATGATTCGATCGTTGGTGATTATAAAGAAATTTATTTGATCGAGTTTGGATTAGTACACATCTACCAATGTATCGTCTATTAAAAATAACAAGAAGACCTAACGCAATAACGTTTCTACATAAAATAAGATAAAGAAAAGAAAAAAAAAAAAAATAGAAAAGTAAACATACGTGATCTCTATTTGATACCGACCTGTCTTCGAATTCAACGCGACGTATTGAAAAGAAAAGGTAAGAGAGAAACAAAAAAAAAATAAAGAAAAAGAAAGGGAAAAAAAAGGATAAAAAAGAAATGAAAGACACACGCGTATTGAAATGATTTATAAAGAGTTCCTTCTACGAAACGTTCCCATGACAGTTTTATTGCGTCACGCATTTTACGTAGAAACGATATAAATTTACTTTTTAACACCTCCATCCAACCATCCAACCGTACCATCTGGAGCTTCTGAAGGATAAAAAAATGAAATGAGTATAAAAATAAAAATAACAAGAGAAATAAAAATGAAAAGCAAAAAAGAAAAGAACGACCTAAGGAAGTAAGAAGGAAGACAGGAGAAGGGAAAAAAAGATCATGTAGCAATGCGGGTTTGCACGTTGGGGGATCCATGATGTACATAAATTCAACAAGAACGAGGTAATCTCGTATACGGCCGGTCGCATGTAAATAATTTGCATATTTCACCTTTCGACGAGTCGATGGAGTCGATGGTTTAGCCATAATCATCATCGTCGTCGTCACGAGACCCTTTGGGTTCACCGACGCCAGTGGAATCTCGCGATCGACAATCGAATGAATCGATCGTTTTGCGAGAGTCGAAGAAGAAGAACGAAGGAGGAGGAGAGTAAGAAAGAAAAAGGAAGATGAAGAAGAAGGGGAGGAGGAAGAAGAAGAAGAAGAAGAAGAAGAAAAGGAGGAAAAAGAAAAGCAAAAACAAAAAGAAATAAAAAGAAAGAGTTATATACGAAGGAGAACGGAATTCGAGAGCGTTCTCCTGGAATTCACGAAGAAAACTAGAGTAGCCCGAAGGGCCAGACGCAAGGGCCCCTATTATATACACCTCTATGCCGCCACTTAAACTCTTGGGATCTTGGGTTCCCTCCAAAGGGGGGAATACAAGGGCTGAAACTAACTCTCTTGGCGAACATTCGGAGCTGCCGTTCCTATGCTCTTATACAACCTTTTTTGTCTAGGGTATATATGTATGTATGCGTGTATATGTAACGTTCGGTCGAAACGTTTTTCGGTTCCCTCGTTAGCTCGCATAACGAACGAGTAGTAACTACCAATACATACATACATGCATAAATATGTAGACACACACATACACACACATATATATGTGTATATATATGGGGTGAGTTTAAAAATGAAAGTGGAAAAATTCTGAAACGGTAATTATTTCAAACGAGAACATTTTAGATCATAGTAAAGAGACTTATAATCAGTTTTTGACTTATCTACTAGGCCTAGGAATTATTTGAAAAAATGATATATTTTTTTTTATTTTCCCTTTCTAACTGATTCAACATCCATCCCTTAAAAATCACTTTCAATCTGTTCAACTCGATCCAAGAACTTCGATACACTGTTACCGCACGGTCATAGTCAAGGTCTCGATGATCAATGTTGATCGTTTGATTGTTTAGTAGATTATAGCCTACGATATCGTGAGTCAGCTTCCCTGGAGGGATCTAGGGCTCGTTAGGCCAACCATTGAGCTAGCGCCCTAAACGCAATCATCAATCACCATTAACTTTAGGGATCCGATCGTCTTAATCATTTTCTAAGATCCTAAGCGCGGAGTCGTAAATCGAAAGGGAGACCGATTAAAGCTGTTTTATGGTCCTATACCCAGAGCGAGAGTAGCTTTTAAGAATCCATCAAAAAGAGAGAGAGAGAGAGAGAGAGAGAGAGAGAGAGAGAGAGAGAAAGAGAGAGAAATAACCATTTATAGATGCCATTCGATGGGTTAACATACACTAAAATGTTCATTGTAACTATTGCTTCTACTGTAACAATTGCTGACCTATAAAATTAGGGCGAAATATGCATTATTATTGTCCTTCCTTTTTTCAATATATTTATATATAAAAATAACCAAGTTATATATCACAACATCAACGAAATTATTTATCATTAATATTAATTATAGTTCTAACTATTATAATTAAATGTTGTTGTAACTCTTTATTTCTAATCTCGTAAATTTCTATATTGTAAAATCAATTTTTCTCTGTTCCTGTATTCCTACTAATTTATTTATTTATTTTTTTTTTTTCAATTCAGAAAGAATTTCTATCGGACTTAAGAAGGAGGAAAAAAAAGAAGAAGAAAAAGAAAAAAATAAGAAAAACTCAAGAAACATTCTCTATGATTAGTAGAAATAAAATTCTTTGGCACGAAATGCACGATTCGCGGAAATGCATCATCAACCTTGAAAGGAAAAACGCGAACGTGTACGACAACGTAAAGTGTAATAGGTTGCTCGGTTAGGTCGTCGTTGCACCTAGAATTACGCTTCTCACTCGCTCGTTCGCACGCGTGCCTCTTAACCTTGAATACGAGGTCACGCGTTCTCGTTAAGAAGATCGTTTCTCTCTCGCTTATTGCATCGACCACCATCGACCTAGCTGCTAATCGCTTTTCGCTCGGAAGATTTAAATTGAAGTCAGTCACTATCGAGAGAGAATTTTTTGTTGTAAAGGAACAGGATAATCCTTGTTATGGCGTACTAGATTTTTTTAACATGAGACGCGAGGTCTATTAAGGTTAATGACGATAGTTAAATTATCAATTATGTACGTCGCATCGAAAGATTTGTTGTAATTGAATTTTTTTTAATTGGATTTAATCGAAGAAAGGAGACACATTTGAATTTTTCATTATTTTTCATAATCGCAATGAATTTTTTCTCTCTACTAAACTAATATAAATTCATCGCGATGTCTTTATCAATTTAAGATCGATAATTAAAACTATAGTATACTCACGAATTTTTATCTCGAAACTATTGTTTTGAATCCGTTAACACTGAATTACAGTATTCCATTCTTTTTTTTTGGAGCTTACCTCTTAATCCTGCAAAAAAAAAGAAACAGAATGAAGTTGTTTCGTTAATGATTAATGATTAAAGAAGGTCACTCTCTTCTTTAATAATTAAAATATTCTTATGATAACTTCCATTATTTCTATTTAACTATACTTACGTGGACAACATCGTAGAAAGGTCATTTTACGATTGATTGTCTCTGTTAGTAACATTAACGCTCCTTCAAAAGGTGATATAACTCAGCAAATTATCGACCGCAAATTATTCGATAATGACCAGATGGTGCTCTTATAAAAATGCATGCCTCGTGTGTCAAGTTTATACGCAGGTATAAATCTTCCACAAATTTCTTTACGATAAACATCTTACGTAAATCTATCGATTTAACGTTGCGTGACTAAGCAATAACCAACTCGAAAAAAACTGCAGATTCACATTTTTTTACACGTGTGTAAACTCCTGACCTTTAGAATTACTCTGATATATAATGTAAATTGGATAAATGAATGACAACGTGATCTTGAACAAATTAAATAACGCAGTTCCATTAACGAAAATTTTACATTCTTAATTATTTGCATAACATAATTAATTATATCATACGTATACGTATATACAAGAAGATTATTATTATGATAATACATATGATTGATATTTCGTTGATCTTATTATCGTAAAGAATACATAAAAATCAATTACTCTTTTTCGAGACTTTTGACATATAGTTAGACATATAATAGTTTAGCAATGTGGAAGGAAAATCAGCCAAAAAATTTCTTATAAAAGATTAATTGATTTTTAAAATCACTTAAGAACTTTTGACCCATTTAAGAAATTGTGATCCATTCTATACACATTAATAAAATATATATTAAAAATTTATTCATATATATTAATAGTATTTTATGTATCACAAATCCGAATGAATGACATTAAAATTACGATGAAATTATAACATGATAAATTAGCTCATTGTTAACGACACTAAAACATTTCAAACTGATCGAAGTTAATTCGTCTTCCTTCAACAAAACGATTAAATTTGCCAAGGAAAAAAAAAAAGATAATAAACGGTACGTTACACAATCGAAATAGGCATTCTCGTGCAAACGGTACGGTTTCTCGTGCGAACCGTGATATTCCTACGATCTACCGAAAGAAAGGAAGTCGAGGGAAGATATTAGTCTTCGCCACGAACGCGTCCATAACCCAATTCCCGCGGTACGAGCACCCGCTTCCTTTTCGTTCGTGCGACTGAACTTATAATTCTCAAAATCTAGAAATCATTGTATTCCGAATTCAAGTTGACTTTAAGAAAACAAAATATTCATAAATATGAGATTCATAATGTGGCAGATTTAATTAAAGAATATATGTGTGTGTGTATGTGCGTGTATGAAACATAAAAGAAGAAAACACTTAGATATTTAATGAAGAGAAAAATTAAATTAAAATATATTATTAAATAAATAAATAAATATGTGTAAGAAATAATTAAATAAAAATATATATGTATAAACGCTTGAACGCCTGTGTGTGTATTTTTATAAATTAATAAATTAATAAATTAATAAATTAATACATTAATTGATGGTATATATCGAGAAAAATAAGAAGAATGATGAAAAGAAAGAAAGAAGGAAAAAGAAAGAGAGAGAGAGAGAGAGACAGAGAAAGAATTGTTGAGCATGATCGTCAAGTTACGTGCTCATGATCATTGAGAAAATGTGTAGGAGTTGGAAAGGACGTCGTGACTATTTAAAGTCGTCCTCGTCGAAGGTGCGGATACAGAAAAGGCGACGACAATGGCGAGCGTTCGAGTCTCGTGCGATCGCGTTACGTTATCCTTCGCGTCAAGTGCCGGCTCTCTTTTATGTGGGAGAATACAGAGAGAGAAAGAGAGAGAGAGAGAGAGAAAGAAAGAAAGAGAGAAAGAGAGAGAGGGAAAAGAGGACGGACGTGCTCACGCATTCTCCTGTATACTTGGAGAAAGAGAAAGAAGGAAAGAGAGAAAGAAAGAAAGAGAGAGACAACGATTGGAACGTAAGTATCTCGAGCACAGGAAAAGTAGGTGAAGGGTTTCTTCAACGAACAGGACGATTAAGCAACGCGTTAACGAGGCTCAGGTGCGTCCAGACCGATTATTGCCGATTATGTGCACCTTCAGAAGCAATAAATTGTCTTCCATTATTATGATTATAGATATTATGGAATATATTGATTCTTCCAAAATAACTTGGACAAGAAAAAAGAATTATAATTTTTATGTAAAAACGAGGAAAAAGAATATCTTTAAGATTTAGAATTTTATACGGTGCCTTAAATTACTTGTGATTATACGTATTATGGAATATTGATTCTTTCTAAATAACTGAAAAAATAGAGAAAGAGTTCTAATTTTTGTACAAGAGTAAAGAGAAAAATGTTATACTTGACGTTAGATTAAAATTTTATACTTGACTATTAATGACTGATGAATGTCAGAAAATTATAGTAAAGCGTAGATTAAATTGTTTCAAAATAAAAAATAAAGAAAAGATACAAACATTAATCGTCTAAAAGAATTTTAGACGATTTTTATAATAAATATTTATAATAAATCAAAAGAAAAAAGAAAAAAAAAAAGAACAAATAACATACAAACCTTTCTTCAATTGATCGCAACAAAAAATTTGTTCCGAGTAATCACCGATTATTATTTAAAAATGTAAAACATTGTCATAATTTTCTATATACCTGTACGTAGAGTGTCAATTCGAAGGAAAATAGTCTTGTCTCGTGTAGTACGTATGGCATTGGAAAAAAGAGGTGTAAAGGTATACCGAGACGTGTAAGAAAGGAAGAGTAGTAAGAGGGTACAGGGTGGTTAATATAACTGTATCGTTTATCAACGACAAGCGCAAATACGCCGAATGAAATACGGTCGCGGTAATAGCCGTCATAAAAAGGCCCGGATGGCCCGAAGGCTCGATCGATAACGCCTACGCATATACACACATAAACACACATGCACAAATAAATACATAAACGTATACTCAGGAATACACCGGAGCACCTTCTCCTTCGTCCTTTAAGTCTTTTCTCTGCAAATCGACATGAATACTTCTCTCTCTTTCACTCTCTCTCTCCTTCTCTCTCTCATGATTTCGATAAGAAAAAAAAGCCTTCCTCGTAATTAATCATTTAACGTTCTGCCTGTCCAACTTGATCAAAGAACATCCGCTTGGATCTCGAACGATCAAATCGTTTATATACTCGATCATAAGCCTTCAAATTCGTCCGTCATTCTCTGCACATATCTACTTGTGTATTTGTATGAGTACAGTCATCTCTTTTGTCAAGATAACCGGACTGTCATCCGAAATTCATTGAAATTCGGTACGGCGAAAGAAAAGTAAAAAAGAAAAACAACTTGATAATGACGGCTTACATCTTCATTAACGCTCAAAACGATGTCGATTTGTCGAGGTGCAGCCTCCAAAATAAAGAATGACTGAAAGAGAGACAGACAGACAGACAGACAGAGAGAGAGAGAAAGAGAGAGAGAGAGAGAGAAAGAGAGAGACGTTGCAATTGAGCTAACAAGGCTATCAAATTTAATGTTATTTTGTGTTACGTCACTTCCTGTGTAATCTCTGCGCGAGGACAGTACATTTATACGCACAATGACAAAATAAATGAGGGAAATTATATAAGCACGCTTGCTCTTTTCAAAAAATTATATTTATCTCGACTTTTGTCTTCTTTTTTTCTTTTTTTTTTCTCTTCATATGCGTACGAAAAATATTTTATATATATATATATATATATATATATATATATATATATATATGTATAATGTGTGTGTGTGTGTAAGAAAAAGTGAATTTCGAGAATTCGATTAAAAATTCGACAGAATATCCTTCTCTTCTCTCTCAGAAAAGAAGAGAAGAATTTCTCCTTCTTTTCGACGAGTAGAACGCCAAACATAGCACTTGTGGCACGTCATTGGAATCCCATGGAATACAAAGTATCTTATTTCCATCTGGTTTCAAGCGTATCCTCGTAGTACGTATTCTCTTATGGAAGAGAAACGATACTCACGAAGAACGACTTCCCTTTCTTCGTGGTATTTTAGTCGAGCAACACTTTAACACACCTTCAGCTGCCATACTAAAATTTCTAATACATATTTATCGATGCGTTCTTGTCGGATAATTTTTCTTTTTTACATCTCCTTTGTTTTTATCTTTTCGACTTTTTCCTTTTTTTTTTTTTTTATAGAAAGAATCTAATACCAACTAGGATCGTCGTTAACGAGGACAAACAAAAAAGATATTTCATCTCCTTTACCAAGAATCGATCGATCGAATGAAACAATCATTTCCTGTTGGATCTATGTCTTTCTAATCAACGTCTTTAACGGATCATCAAGATTTCTAATTTCCTTTCTAGATCTAATACTGGTGAGACAATTTCTACAAAAGAAAAAAAAAAGAAAAAAGGGAGAAAAAATAGATGAAAAAAGAAAAGAAAAGAAAGAGATCACGAATACGAATGTTCCTGAGAGAGTTTAAATGGCTATTTCAACTTTTGTTCTCCTTTTAATTGCTTCACGTGGTAAAATGCAAACCTACGAGAGAGAAGCGGAATGAGTCGTAAGAGTTTTACGACTTGGCGTTAGAGGATTCGGTCGTGTCCGACTTTCCCGCGCGATTCTCCAGCGGTACCGTTTTAATTCGTGCTGCCGGAAGTGAAGACGTTGACTGTGACGAGACAAGAAGAGACGAGAAGAGAATAGAGAGAAAGAGAGACCAACAAACGGACAAACGGACAGACAGACAGACAGACAGACAGACAGAGAGTGAGGGAGAGAAAGAGAAAGAGAGAAGGATACGAAGTTATTCGATGTTTTTGAATAGCTCGTCACCAAATAACGGACGAGTCGTATAATTTCGTGTAATGACATAATATTCACGTTCTTTCTTCCTCATCTTCTTCTTACCGACGAGAATGACGTTTTTATTCGATCATTATGACTAAACTCCTTACCATTTTCGTATCAATTATTCCTTCAATTTTATTTCAACCACTTATGTTTATATCTTTACCGAACCTATGAAAACATCGATAAAATCCAATATTATTCCTCCTTCTTTTTCGTTCACTTGACAAAACAAATCGGTAGAAAACTGTTTTATATAAAATTTCATTCCCAAGTGATACGTTTGTTCAAGAGAAAAAAATAATCATATATAGGAGAAATAAAACAGACGAATAAAAACATTAAAAACAAAAAGAGAAGAAAAAATTGTTTAATTCTCTCTTTCCTTGTCCTACCGAACGATCAAGACTGTAAAACATATACATAGACACACACACACACACACACACACACACACATATATATATAACATATATAAATGTAATTTACTATTGATAAGTAACGTTAGAAGCGGAACCTGGAAGCAAAATCGAAAAAGAAAGCAAAGTTCTCACGTTACTTGCACGTGTCGTCTGTTCGCCGATGGAAAATCTTTTCTCTGTCTCTTTCTCTCTCACACATGCACGCGTATACATACTTACATACATAGAAGGACATTTAAAAGTCGCTGGATGACCGTATGAAACTCGCTCGTCCTTTTCATACAGCGGCTCGATACTTGTCTGTAATCTGCACGTTCCCAGCAGGTAACGTAACGCAATCGGTATACGTTTTTCCGCGACTCTCAATTGCGCAACTTGGCTCCGACTAGTCTCCTTTTCCTCACACGCGTACCTCAAGTATTTCTTATACGACACGACGACACGTATTTGATATAGCATCTAACGTGTATATATCTCGTACATATATATATATATATATACACATATGTACTACATAAGTCATTGGACGAATACACCTAATCTTATCGCCTATACTTATACAGACTTTTGTCGGTTTCATAATATTATTCTAATACTATCATAATATTAAGTTTCCTTCCAATATCATACGAGTATTATGTTTCGATGAAACATTTTGCATTTTCCTTTTTTTCCTTTTCTTTTTTCCTCTTTTTTCTATTCCTTTTTATTTCTTTTCCTTTTAATTTCAAATAGAATATACGTGCATACAAAGCAATTATATTCTTTCTCTTTAGAACCAACACGAAATCCTATACTTTCAACGCTTCTAATCCGAGTTTACTCGTAGAGTAAAATTAGTTTTGATACCGATGATGTTGCGTTTTTAAATGACTGTTTTTATTCGATAAAAAGAGATAAATGCATACGGAGAATAACAAAGAGAAAAAAGGGAGAGACAGAAAGACAGACAGAAAGAGAGAGAGAGGAAGAGGGAAAAAAATAAGTATCGAGTTAACCAGGAGAGAAAAAGATCGATCATAACAAGTTCTTCCTTATTGCATAGAAAGCTGTCGGTGAAGGAACACGTGGAATAGAATTTGCATAGGAGCGATAAGAGATCGCTCGAGATCGTTGGTTGTAGCAAGGGCGTAGGCACTTTGAAGGTATTACGAGAAGAACGTGCCTCGCGTTTTCGTCGAGATTTTTCAAACTTCTCTATGGCCGATGATGATGCCTTTTCTTACATCGTACATACGAACAAACTAGAAAAGGAACACATGCACCTTGCATTTATCGTGTTCGAGGAACGCATAACAGTCGAACATTACGATGCAAACGCTTCGGAATATTATCCTTGGCCGTTTAGTACTGTACGTATAATTGTATCGCGATAAACATATCCTACTTGTGTTATATATTCTCAAACATAATATAAAAGGAAATCTATTTATTAATTTCCAACTAAATTTTCACCTAGAATATAAAAAGTATCCCCTTAAGATTAAGAGTCGACTACATTACGATAAGTATTTATATGAATGGCATTAAGTATTTACATAAGGATAACGTATACATTATCGTGAAAAAAAAAACGAAAGAGAAAAAACAAATAAAGAAAAAAAGAAAGTTATGAAAATGTTATAACTAATATGAATGATATTATAGAACGTCATTTTCAAGATAAGATGGTGATTTCAGGCGACGTGAAATTGTACGAAGTTAAAGAATAATTAATTTCAAATTATTAGAGATAATAGATTGATTCTAAGCAACGAACGAATCTCTCTGATCTCCTGAAATTAATTTCATTCGAGAGAAATGACTATCTTTATCTTTAGACACACGTCTGAACTATTTGAAACTACGACGAGTTGATACAGTTATGTTGGGATCTTCTTTCGTTCTCGGCGAATGTCTCTTGCCGTGAAGATCAAGCGATAATTAAATCATACGACGAAAGTAGGTCAAAACTAGATCAACGACGTGGAATTCTATAAAAACTTGCTTTTCATAATACGTGAATCTTTTTTATTAAAAATAGTTTAAACCAATCTCGTCTTTATCGTGTTTAACACATTCACGTTCTCGTTTCATACGGATTAGCAAAATCGGTTTATCGAGGATAAATGTTCGTACGCTCGAGTAAAATCAGTAATCTGATTTTTTTTTTTTTTTTATACGAAAAAGAGATATTAAAATCTACGTCTTTTTATTATCATGATATATAACAAGCCACGTGCGAAAGAACGATTAAATCGTACAACGTTAGCGAAATTAACTACACGTGGATGAACGTGTCAACTGACAATACATATACAAACACGAATACACACTCATGTCATGTATTTACTACCGATGTATATAACTACAAGTATATGTAATACGTATTTTACTGACGTATCCGAGAAACGTGGAACGTAAACTCCATGAAAACGTTCGCCATTGGCATTTACTTGCTCTCTACCGACATTCGTATCTGACATTATCCAAAGTGATCGTCGTCACCGTCGAGTTTCGTCCTAGCACACGGTCGAGAAGAGGATGAGTCACGTTAATGCGAAAAGCGAGACTCATTTCCAGTAAAATATCATTCGTGACTCCCCTTTCTCCTGGGCTTTCTCCCACTCGTAAAAGTTTAAACCGATTAAACTCGAGACTCGAACTAGAATGAAGCTTGTCAAAACGTTAATGTCAAAGAACTGAAGCTTCCGATTATTAGTATATAAAATTTCAAAAAAATTCTATACCTACGAACCATGTTATTATATCATCTCGGATAATCAAGTATACGTCAACAACAATTTCAGCTAAAGTGAAACACAAATATAATATAATTAATTATTGTGTCAAGTTATTGCTTATGACGGGTAACCTAAATAACATCTTACAAATGTTACGATCGTGAGAACGGATACGATTTTATAGATTTTTCACTTAGACCATTTTCATAATTACTTTTCATAATCTCCCAATAATAATACAGTATAATATCGAATAATATATACTACATATATCCTAAAAAACATATATTAGTAACAACGAAAACGTATGAATTTCTCCAAAATTGTTTATAAAACATACGAAACGACGTGAATTCAAACATATGGAAAAGTTTGTCAAATTCGTGAAAAGACCCTTTTCCCATATGTATAGTCCTGATCTACCGAATCAAAGTTCATTATTTCGAAGATAGAAATTTAAATTTTAAGGTTTAAAAGAAAGGAGACTAGTACTGTGATAAAGGTAAAGTACGTCGGCACGATGCGGTGTCGCGTGACGCGTACGGTCTGTACCGCACGTACGCGTGCGGTACGTGTGGTACGGACCCTATGCGGTACGTACGAGTTCTCGTGCCTCCAGTAGTAATACCTCCTTGCCGATGCATTTCCGGTTTGGCAGGCGCGTGCTGCACACTCCCTCCTCCACCTCCTCCTCCTCCTCCTCCTCTTCCTCCTCCACCACCTCCTCCTCCAACTCCTTCACCTCCTGCTCCTGCTCCTGCTCCACCGCAACCTCCTCTTTCTTCTCTCTTCCCTTACTAGCTAACCACCGTCGTTGCATTTAACCGCTGGTGGTGGTGCTGTTGCTGCTGCAACTACTCGTGCAACGCGTCGCATTGCGTCCCAACGAACCGAACAACGAATTTATAAGTTCTACATCCATCTAATCTCTATTCACATCGATCTCTTGTACCCTTTCTGGTCTTTCTTATTTATTCTGTTTCTTTGTTTTAATTGGATAGTGCGTGATCGCGCCAATCGCATTCTTTCCTGTTTTTTGTTCAAATAATTATCTAAAAACGTTGATTACAAGGATTTGATTAGAATTGATATTGATCAATAAGTAGCATCTTTGTTGGTTTAAGAAAAAACAAGATTGAAATTTTCAATAGAAACTCTATTGAATATCGCATTTTTGTCGTATTTCATATATAATTTATATAACAATTGATATCTAAGTATAAAAAAAGAATACTATTATAGACAGTGAGAATGCAGTATTTTACTGAAAATAAAAGAAAAAATATTGAAATACAGTATAATATTTTTAATATAAAATAATTAAAATTAGATACTGCTTTACACTGATTACAATAATTTTTAATATTATTTCCAAAATGTTAATATCTAAAATGATACAAGATATACTCGCAAATTATCAATTATGCTTAAGTACTAAACAATTACACAGGCTTTTAAAAATCTATATAAGGATGATATATGTACTACGATCTATGATAGATCATTTTTTGATATAGGAACGGAAAAAAGAAAATGATAGGAAGGAAGAAAGTAAGAAAGGTCACGAGGACAAGGTAACGGATCGATCGCCGTGAGAATCGGCAAAGGGATAAAGCTCGATGATGAATTATCGAAGATCCGCGACGCGGGAAACGTTGCGCCTCGTCTATCAAATCGATCCAAAGGGGATAAGCGAGTTCCGCTCCCTTTATCGATCCCTAATCGCGACTGAGCGTAAATCGAGCCGAGGCGTGTCCGTCCGCACTCTCTACAATGTCTGACCTATGGAAAAGAGGTTTCCTGTTATAAATCATTGCGTTCGCGATTCGGACCTTTGGCTGAAGCCGCTTAGAAAATCGTTTCTCTACGATTGGACATTAAAATTCTAATAATATTTCAAATCATTTAATAAAAGATCAATTAAAAATGTCACTTATCTAAAGTAACACATATAAAACATCATTAAATATTTTTAAAGTAAAATTCATTACGACAATATCTATATTAATAATACCAATTTTATCTCTTAGACATAGTTTCGTCCTTAATCACTTTTTTTTTTCTCTAAAAGTCTCGACAATTAATAATATCTAAATTGAGATAAAGTAAAATGTCAAATGAAAATAAATGGATTTTTTTTTTTTGGATCCTTTTGTCATTATAATATATTTAAACAGGTAGCATTGAGAAATAATTTCGTAACGTGGGACTACAAAATTTGGAAATTTTCGGTACCTCATCCTAATTCGTGTCTCAATCGAATGACTCATACAGCGAAGGTCGGTCTTCCAATGAGGTCATTTCCGAAAGAAGTTTCGAATCTGGCGTGGCACCCACGCGTGTCCCTCTCGTATTCGAGGAAGATCGAATGCCATCGAGAATATAGTGTATGTATATACGTATACGTATATGTGTTTATATGTATATATATATATGTGTGAGAGAGAAATGCTCTCTTTCTCTCTCTCTTTCTCTCTCTCTCTCTCTCTCTCTCTCTCTCCCTCTCAGAAGCAATAGATCGCTTCGACGATCGCGCCTCCTGCGTAGCGCACGGGCTACCTGTAACAAGGTGAGCGATTAACCTGCGGGAGATCGGGATCTTAAAGAGCGATAGATCGTCGATCGTCTTGTCTTCACTTCGCCTTTCTGAGCGATTCTCTCCGTACTCGATCTAAAGAAAGATTTCTCATTGATACGAAAACCGTTCTCAACTTGTTGATTATGATCGCAATGAAAAAGTCACAAGTATTATTCGCATAAATTGTAACTCTGCGTTACAATTATTTTCTTCTAATTTTATTCTTCTTTCTTCTTTTTTTTCTAATATCTCATGTATAAATATAGATAGATAAGCATACACTTTGAAACTAATTCTTCGATCAAACTATTCCCTATTGATCCTAGTTTTATAAATTAAATAAAAAAAATATATATATATATATAAAGATAATTCAACAAAGAGAAAAGAAAAAAAGAGAACCTAACATTTACCATGCGAACAGAACCAACGCGAGTTCTTCTTTCCTTTTCCTAAACACTCTCAACGAGCAAAGATAAATTTCGAAGATCCAACACGAAGATGTACCCTATATAGATCATGAAATTTCTCGAGCGAGGAAGCAAACACATTCTCCTTCGTGATCATACCGAAGTAAGTATATCGCAAACGGATGTCGATTATTTACAAGGCGGGTCCGTCGCGTGTGGAAAGTCGTTCTCGAAGCGGCCGCTTATGATCGAGCTTTGCTTTCGATCCCCTTACCGACACCGCTTCACGCAAAAACATATACATATTTACTTACATATCTATGTACATATATACAAAAAACATACACTTTATGTACATGCATACATACATACATATATATATGTGTGTGTGTGTGTACATATATATACACATATACATTATAATAATATTAATGTACATATAAATATATACATATAAATATATATATAATATAAATATATATATATATATGTATGTATATATAGACGACACAACCGTAAAATAAAAGGAAAGGGTGATAGAGAAGGGGTAGTGAAGGGATGCCAGAAGAGAAGGGATCGAGAGATTCACTCCCGGCAATATAGTCGATCGTCTGAAAGGATAACCAGACGGCGGCGTACATACGGGCGCACGAACAAATTGCTTCCTCATTTTTCTCATTAGATCTAATCGCTTCTGTTCTCCGTGACGACGATGCAAATAATTAACAGGTTTACTCAGCGACCAACTAGCTGGCTCCCTCATAAACGCGAATCACGAAAGCGACGTTTTAACGGACTCTTATGATATTCTCATGGATAATCGCCGTGACGCGATTACCTTTACGAGACGAGAACTATAATCGCTTCTTAGGATCGTTCCTATTATCGACACGACACGATAAAATTCTTACTTATTATTACGATTTATCTCAATGTTCTCATATTTATTTTTTTTATTACTTTTTATTGATTAGCGCGATATCAATCGTCGATTTTTATCTTTCTTAATGAAATATGAAATCGCGACAGAAAGTTTTCTAACAAAAATTATTGATTAATATAATAGAAAATTCGGAGAAACAACAATAGTATAGATATTCGATCGACCGATAAGTAATTTCGAAATTTTCATTAAAAAATATTCAATAAAATATTATTAAAATACCTATATGATATATTGAATTAGCTGATAAATGAAGTTAACATTGATAATAAAAAGTATTAACACACTAGAGATTGATTATTTCGATATCTAACACTACAACTTTTGACATTACTTATCGATCAATTAAATAAATTTACCAAAGTAAATATAACACAATCATTCGATTAGTATAGAATTATAATACAACTGTAATTAAAATCACCTTTTTCATCGGATAAAAATTAATGTGTTTGTCGTGTTTAAAGAAATTTGAAAAAAAAAACCAAAGAAAGGATCGAGAGAATGAAATAATATATCATTTCAATCGGGACGTTTATTTTAGGTGCCAACAGACGCAAACGTTTTCATTCTTTGGAAGACATGACGTAGCTGACGGTTATTTGCCAATTAGGAAGCAAAAAACGTTTGACCGCCCAATCGGTCAATTGATTGTGCCGTTAAACGTCTCGAACGTTAACGGCTCGTCAATGACGAAGAAGAGACTATCTATGGTAATGGTGAGGAGAGGGAAGAAAAGAGGGAAGTGATATCTTTAGCGTCAAATTTCGATTAACGGATCAAATGCCTTGTGGATCATCGATGGCCGAATCTTCGATCCAGATCATCGTTATTATTTTATATAAAATGAAACACGATCGTAAAATGCTTCATAATATTATCATCAGTTGATATATATTCATATATCAGCAGCATAATTATCATATATAATGCAATTATTACTTGATCGGCCATTTTTAATTCACAAGAGAAGGTACTACTATTATCTGTTTTTATCAAGTTATTAATTTATCAATTGTGTTCTCTTCATTACACTCGTTCGTTTCTTATTACAATAAATGATTCTTTCGTACGAGATATACATGAATAACAAATAAGAAGAATAAAAAAAAATGATATCAATAAGTTATCTAATTATTACGCGAACCGAACGTAGTAGAGTCGCGTGAAAATAGCACCGGCATCTCGAACGTGTTAAACGATCGATTCAAAGTGTCGAAGGATTGATTTGCATCGGACAACCTGAATTGAGAGCTTTGCTCGCGTCAAGAGGAGTGTAAGAAAGATGAATTACCAGGCCCACCGAGGTATATAGTATAACGAATGATAGCTATGAACGAACACCCAACGAGCCTTATTTATCCGAATGACAACTATATGTTTATCGAAGAATGTCATTCATTGATTTCACCAAACAAGTAAATATATCGTGCATATGAATGTATCAGTTTAAATATCTATACGAAAAGTATATACTTACGTATATACCCAGTAAATTATGTAAAATATACGTTTATAATAAACCATATGAAAAAAATGAAAAGAGAAAAAAGGAAAAAGAAAACGAAAAAAGGAACAGGAAGGAAATATGACAGGCTTGTTTTCAATGATTCTCGAAGAACATAAAAAGAAAAGGAAAAAATTAACATTTTGTGATCGAAACGATGTCGTCGAGAGTCACCTAGGTATCTATAAACTAGGTCTCGCCTTCTCTCGTGATGTTCAATACGCGTTGTACAAGCATGTATATACATATGTATGTGAACAGGTAGTTACGTATGTATGATAGTAGCCGGTCGGTGTCGTGACGATAATGAACTCGACTCGCGTGTAACGCAAGAGGCCACTCTTTCTCGTTATATAATTGCACGCGGCCTAGCAACAAATTATAACAGTCGATCGACTGTGAATAAAGAGCAGGAGAAGCCGAGAAGGAGAGGAATTCTTGCAAACTCGTGCAATTTGCTGTCCTAGCGACCTGTTCCGTGCCGCGTTCTCTTCTACCTAATGGCAAAAACAACAATTATTGTCGAGCATCGACTTGATTACCGCTTTTTATGATTCGCTGCATCGTGTGTGTGTGTGTGTGTCTGTATGTGTTTTTTTATTTTGTTTCGTTATATTTTTCTTTTTCTTTTTCATATGTTTTTGTTTTATTATGTTTTCTTTTCTTTTTTATTTCTTTTTCTTCTATTTCTCTCTCACTCTCCGCATTCTGCATTCTTATCGAATGCTAAAGCCATTCGTCACACTCTCACCCGTGTAACTCCTTGCAATTTCGTTCGGATCAAAGAGGAAGAAGATTCTCTACCGATACTACCGTAGCCTGATTTTTATCGTTACTCCTCTCCATCGATTGATCCTGATCAATAAAATCATGAAGTAAAGATTATTTTTATTCCTACGATGATTTACTGCCACAAAGGTTTTTTCTTTTTTTTTTTCTTCTTCTTTTCTTTTCTTTTCGGATAGATCATCGCTAAATTGATGGACGCGAGAGCGTATCAGACCAGCGTTTCTCAACCTATCGGCTACGAAATATATATCTTCGATCTTATGCAAAGAAAAGTAATTAATTCCTATAAAATTTTTAAAGTGTTCCCCGTGAAATGTTCTTGCACGTTCGTAAGAATAACGCAGTAATATCCTTATCTTTAAAATAATTTACCACCACTACTCCACTGTTTATCGAATTCTCAAAAGTTTTATATCACAAGATTGTATTGCACAGAAAGATTGAAAAACACTGCAGACGGATAAAGTATCGCGTGAATGAAACAGCGAACGTTAACGTGATATTTTTATTATACGTAATATATAAAGATTAATCCGATATCTTACTCTATCTTACTTTTCTATTAACATTTCAATATGAATTATGACGCGTTATTTCAATAAAGATATACCTCTCATAATTTATATCTGTTTATCCGTTCTTCGATTAATTCGAGAAATCTTTGAATCTTCTCTAAATTTAAAATCTTGGAAGAAAAACAGGTGCTTGCGTACTTTCATATACATACGTATATACGTCACAAATCACTTTCAACATATTATCTCATAGTATCATCAAATACGTATCATATTACATTTCATTGGATAAGAAGAAAACGAATGACTACTTCGTCTAAATGATAATAAATTTCAAAGGTGCTACGAAATTATCAGCGCGTATTCTCGATGAAATTTAAACGGCAATTCCGCGTATCTCGATTATCCGCATCCTCGCGCCATTCGTACGTTCCTTTAACTCCGCTTAACGGCTGTTTAACGTCTCCTCGCGCGTTAACTCGAAAATTCACGCGTGCGCATCTTGGACAAACTCTTATGGTTGCTTTCACGCCGCGAATATTCTCGTTCACGTCTACCTTTCCATTTTTTTTTCTCCTTCGTAGACCTCGGCGGCGTTTACTCCTCGTTTAAGAAGAAATTGAAATCCTCGCTTAACCGATTAAAGATCCGGTCTACGAGATGCAGGAACGGTGTTGCACCTGCGCTTAAACGAAACTCTTTACCTTTATCTTCGATACGATACACCGACATTAACCTACCTCTAACTCGCCTCCATTACGACAAGATACAATCCTTACTAAAGTGTACTAAGTCCACCGTATTCGAAACTCTTATCGATTTACTATTCTTTCATTCAAACTAATCTGTACATTTCTTTTTTTAATTTATGTAAAATGAAAATTTATTTTCTTAATCAAAGATTACATCTCATTTGTCTTACTATAATTATATCTTGTATAAAATTATACCTCATATAATATAATTGTATAACTTTGTTTTCTTAATTGCAATGATATCAAAGAATTTTACTTAATATAAAATAACTAGTTATCAAAAAAATGTAGTAATACATGTGTCCACGTAAGTGGTTGAAGTAAAATCGTTAAAAAAATTCACTTGCTCGTTGCAATCACTTGATATCTTGTTCTGATATCTTCTTTTATCTTTTTATTTTTATAACATTCTTTTTTTAGTATAACGATATGAAAGAATTTAGTATTACATGTCTATACATTTATCTGAAATGTAATCATTAGATAAATTACAATGAAATTATTTGATACCTTTTATAGTTTTTTTCTTTTTTTTTTCTATACGTACAATACGAAAACATTTTATTAATATATATATATATATATATATATATATATATATATATATATAAGTATTCAAAATGAGATCATTAAATAAGACATAAGATCATAAAGATAAATATCACTTAAAGTCGACACGTAATACCTATGTATGTATAACATTTTCGACGTTATTAGAGGATCATTAATTTGACTCGGACGAAGAAAAATAATGCGAAACGTACGAGTTCATAGAAAAGTAGGAGGAGTCGGTAAAGAAAATATAAAGGTGTGGTTTTCTTTAACGAACGTTGACTGATGACGCATAAAGAGAAGACTAGCTCTCGCGGAACGCAACAACGTCGTAAAATATGACGGAAGGGTGATGTAGGAAGCTTCTACGTAGTTCTGAACAACTTGCTCGTTAAACTTTCTTTACCGTGACCCGAATTATGACGTTGTTTGCTCACCGTTTGCATGATTTATCTAACGCTTTTGATCTAACTCTTAACAAAAGTAAAATTTATATAAGTACAATTGATAACGCATTATTTGATATTAATAAGATCTATTCAGAAATAAGAATTTTTGGACGAATTCACATTGAATGCCCAATTATGAAAATTAATAAAATGAATGAAAATCAAGTAATACAGGAAATGGTCTCGCAAAAATTCATTACATCGAAGTTACATATAATACAAATTTATTATAAACAATATTATCACATCTCCAGTTATCTCCATAAGAAAAAACTTTCTCATCACTTACTAATATAATATATTACGCAATCGATTAATCGATCGAAATTGTATCGTAAACATTCTTGAAATATTCCTCGTTAAGTTTTACGTTCGTCGCAAAGAGAGTTAAGATATTATTATCTTGCTTTTCTACGTGGTAATAAAAAGAAAATGGAAGGATTACGATTAAAGAAGGAAAGGGAAAAGAAGAGAGAGGGACAGGCACTGTGCAATATGCGAGTAACACGAACGGCAATCTTTACTTCCGAGCATAGAGAGAGGACAAGTAGGATTGGCCTTGGTCCAATGACCTCGGGAGATTGACCGAAGAAGAAGAAGAAGAAGAACCAAGAGTTCTCTTTGCCATAGCACTCGCACTATGAACACCAGCATCCTCTCGTCAGAAACATAAAGGTCATCGAACTCTTTCTTTCTCTCTCTTTCTCTCTTTCTCTCTTTCTCTCTCTCTCTCTCTTTCTCTCTAGTAATCTCAACAGTTTCTTGAATCGTACCACTCGAATAATTTCAAGTGGCATTTAAAGCCACACAGCTATACGGTCTAGTATAATAATCGAAAAGGCTAGTCATTCTGCGAGCTTAACACCAGGGGTCCTATTCACACAGGTGTATTTCTCTCTCTCTCTCTCTCTCTCTCTCTCTCTCTCTCTCTCTCTCTCTCTCTCTTTCTTTCTTTCTTTTACTATTTCAGTGAAGTGTTAAACTTATCTGCTATGGCAAATGATTTTTTCTTAGCACGAACTCGAATTAACCGGCGAGCTAATGCTATTCATTAAAAGAATTTTAATGACCAGGAATCGTCGTATACCAAAATTCTTTCGCATAATGCAATCGTTCCTTCTAAATCGTTGACTCTTCATTATCAACGAGAGTACCGTTGTAAGATACCAACCTTATACCAAATTCGTTCGATTATACATTGATGATCACATCGTAGATTTTTTTCTTGTCCTCGAGGTCGTTCATCCGTTCATAAAAACGTAAATTTTAAATACTAAAGATGAAATTGATATGTGAATGCGAAGATCGTATTGATCGGTACAGAATGAATCGAAAGTTTCTAACTGATTTTAAAAATCAATTACTTTTTTTTCAGGAACTTTTAGCACTTTATGTTTTTTATAGGTCGTAAAATTACGACGTAATAAATTTTTAGACCGCGTTATATATTTAAATGCACATACGTACGCAAATCTATAATTTAATTATTTTATATTTATATATAACAAATAATTATGATAACTGATTAAAATCATTTGATTTTAATAAGAATTGAAATTTTTTAATTAAGATCACGTATTATGTATTTATTCTGAAAAATTTTCATTCATATGCATTCGAACGTACGTAACACTTAGACCAAAGACATCAGCGTTATATGAATTCTACGATCATTGATACATTTATGGAAATTGAATTAAATCGCTTAAAGCACCTAACTGCTCCTTATCTCGATCACACACATACCCATTAGTACTTCCTTCCGACTACTTTCTTCGCCAATCTCCTTCAATATTCTGATCGTATCATAAACTTTTAATTCAATTCTAATCGTTAAGAAAGAAAATGAAAAAAGTTGTAGAGTTAATTAAACGATATCGAGATTATTAATTTCGAATCTTGTGTGATTATATGTTTTGAAAATTGAAATGGATGAACCAATTAATTATTAAATTTTAAATTTTAAAAATCAAAAAATTATCTCTGTCATATTATATATAATATATAAACGTTTATATATATATATATCTACATTTTGTATAATTAGATTATAGATTAAATTCTATATAAATATAATAAAATATTATATATATATACGTGTGTGTGATATAATAAAGTTGCTCATATTCAAAGTTGGTTCATACCCATCACTAGAGGAAAATCGTTTAAGCAAAAGAATGACGGAAACTAGCTAGAACTTATGACGTCTCTATCAGCGAGTTGCTTATAGTCAGTGCAGAAATACCTACATTTAGCTTTGCTCTTTACATATATATATATATATATATATATATATATATATATATATACACATTCGTGCATCCACCGAGAGTGATGTTTCCATATTCATGCATCCACGTATCGCCGCAAACGTAAATTAATACACAGAGAAGTCGACCCACGCTCGTCCTGGTTTCGTCACGCGACACAAGCGATCGCTACGGTAACTGTCAAGAGTCCTAAGCTCTAAAGACAGGACCATAGAAAATAGGAAAATGCTATGAATAAACTAAGATATAATGCAGTCCGGGTTACTCTAAACATATATATTTTAGTCTTACTACGTTCGTACCTCCTATGTCTTTCATATATAAATTTCATGTATAGATAATTATTTACAAAATATAAATTATTAAAATTCCTGAAATATATACCATTATGTTATACGATTATTTTATATATTTGTTGAATATTTAAAAAAATACATAATTGCTACGTACTAAGACTGTATTAAAATGAATATTATTCCATCAACTATATTTAAATTAATCCAATCGAACGATTAACCTCGGTACTCATTTATAATAAACGATCTTAAAAATATATATTTTCTAAATTATTTTTCGACATACATATCCTCCCATTAGAACTTAGAAATCTCATTATATTTATCGGAAGCTCGATACCGGATACGTTCTTTCGCTTGTTTTCATTCCTTTCCACCCACGTGATATGTACCAACCATATGTCCTATCTTTGAAACGTCTTTCTTGGAGAACTACGCAACGCCAAGTGTCGAGGTTATTCCCATATTGCGGAAACCGCACCCATTAAGGTCATACTTGGAACTATTTGTAGAAACGAAGGATGCTGTCATTCAGTTCAAACGACAACAAAGGACAATTCGCGTCGAACGTTTTATATACGTATATATATATATATATATAGATATATGTTTATGTACATATATATATATATATATATACCTTATGAAAAAATATTACTAACGGCTTAAATAGAAAAAAGACTTCGATATATACGTATTTTACTAGCATCCGTCGTATAGTGACACGCGAACAATTCGCACGACGTCCTTCCTCATTGACGATCTGTCGTAAAATGAAACGATCGCATATTATTTACGATTAATTATACAAAGATGGAAGTATATACGAATGTGTATGACCTTTTCGATCGATGTTCAATGTTATCGGTACAAAACATATTCTACGTGTAAACTTGATTATTTCCTTTATCCTATTTATCACAATAGTTACTACTATTATTATTCAGTACACAATATACGATATATAAATGAAAACATTATGGAAAAGTATAACATATGAAATATATTTGTAATACAAGTTTCATTTTAAGACGAAGAATTCTATGAGTTTTTAAATTTATTTCTAAAAAGTAAATCGGATCTTAATTATAATCGTAAATTCATTATTCACAAATACATATTCGGCGTGTAAAATTGATTACTTTTTTAACATTGTTTTATCTGTATATTACATGTCTCACAATAAGATTCTTGACCATATAATATAAATTATCGGATAATACAAATAATATGAAAATGAATAATACATGAAATACTTGTAATACAAGTGGCCATTCTAAGATGAAATATTCTATGAATTTCTAAATCTTCTAGGAAGTAGATCAGTCCTTAACCATAAATCACCATTCGTTATTCGCAAATATATATTCTACGTGTAAAATCGATTACTTTTTTAACATTGTCTTATCGCATGTTTCACAATAGTACACTTCTGACAATAATATAAACTGTCGAACAATAATAATAACATGAAAATGAATAATACATGAAATACTTGTAATAGAATACCATTTCAAGTATGAAAAATTCCAGGCGTTTCTAAATCTTCTAGGAAATAGATCAGATCTTGACCGTAAATCACTATTCTCATTATTATTATTATTATTATTATTATTATTATAGTTTCGCGAAATAGAAATTCCGCGTTATACGCTTTCCGTATTTGTAAAATTGTTAAGATTCCAAGCTCGCGATGATCAATCGATAAACCGATCGATCGATCGTTGCTCAAGATTAACGAATGAATGCGGAATAAGATCGTAAGAAAGAAAGTTGGATCTTCTAATGGACGAAGATTTCTAGACCTGAAACGGGTCCCGCGTGTCGATAGATTACATAAGGATTTCTTCCTCGAAGGTGCGACCACTCTAAAGAGAAACCGATACTCCTTCGATCTCTCGAAACTATCGTCTTTCGAGAGCTCATTACATTTATACATAACGCACTTAGAATCATATATAATGTTAATACATACGATCGATCGAAAGTCGACTGTAGTTAAAAATTTATTTATGGGCTTTGACAATTTTTTCTCTTTTACATATTATTTATCAAGTAGTCCATAAGCTAATTTTTTGTGTACTTCCTTATATATCGTATTTTAATTTCAAATTATTTAAACTCGATGATTGTATAAAAGGTGTGTCGAAATTTATGAAAATATATGAATGCTCCAAGCCATCACGAATCATTGTTACTAATTATGGATATACTATCGTCTTTTTATCGCGATGACACGTCATTAAAGATCGTTATGCAAACGATCGTCGTTACCTTCGGTAAATGAAAGAATGGCCGGATATTTCGCATCGAACATCCTCGTCGCGATGGAGACTTACTTGGCTGTAATAAGAAGAAACACGAATGAACTTTCGAGCTCGTAAATGGCAGAAGTCAGTGTCCAGTGCTTTCCGTCTTTGATACATCGAAATATCAGACCTTTTTTTTATTTTATTTCCTTTCTTCATATCATCGGTCTCTACGATTTATTTCATCGATCGTCTCGAATAACGGCTCTTTGATCAATCGAAAAGCAAGCTTATGTTCCCGCGAAATGGCAACTTTCTCTCTTGACGTATTGACTCATTAATGTGAAACGATATAATAACGCCAATATTATTCACGATATTATTATCGATATTCGTTTTATGTTGTCTGTTCGGAAGTCCTTGTAAAACAAAAATGAAAAAAAATGAAGAAAATGAAAAGAAAGGAAAAAAAGAAGGAAAAATTGAAAAAAAAAACGATAATCGATACTTTCCCTTGCGTTAAATCGATCGTTTCACCGTTTAATATATTGCACCTCGATATATAATACGCTTCAACGTGGCAATAAAAAGGTTCGTTAATCTTGTCAATTAACATATTTCTCGATTCTACGGGAATAATCGACGTTTCGTTTTTCGTCATACGAAATCATTCGAAATAGCGTTCGAGATAGGTGGAATTACGTAAAACTTTCCTTTCACTTCTAGTCTCCCAAAAAAAAAAAAAAAACACTCTGTCAAATTGATACCATAGAATATGCGGATAATAACTTCGAATGAACGACCTTTCTGATATTATAGGTACTAATCATCTTGATTTAATGTACGTCAATATAGAACGAGTATACAGATATATCGAACTTGTATTTTATGCGATAATGTTGAAACACACGAAGTCGTAAACAACATAAAACACGTCCTTCATTTTCTATCTTCCACGTTTCTATCTTCTCAATGAAAAAATACGTATGTTACATTTTCCTGTTTAATCTAGGATGAGCCAATACAAAAAGTAGTTCTTAGTGTAAAAAATGGATTTACAAAACTTTTTAAATATTAATTAACAAATATGATCGAAGATTTAATCGGATCAAATCGACTTTGATTTTATATCTTTTTAAAAATCAATTACTCTTATTCGAGATCTCTTAGACTAGCTTTCTTTTTTCAGACTGTGAAACTACAACCCAAGAAACTTTTTTAATCAAACCCTATATGTATATAGGGTTTACACCCTATCCTGTACATACATATACATATACATATATATATATGCACACATAACACCCCCTATTGTTCGCACAGATATATAAATAACACCATTCTTTATACATACGTAAATACGTACACAACACAATACTTAACATATATAATAGATATCTACATAACATATTACTCCATATATAAAACATATTATATCTATAGATATATCCTTTAGTCACGAGTGCGTCGGCACTAAAAGGAAGTGTAAGAAATTCTTTTCCGGGGCCGTGGTCCCGGAAACACCGTGTGCGAGCTCGTACGCGAGGCGTGGTCGTTAATTCCCGCGAATCTCAGTATAAGTAAGATTAAAAGGGAAGTTCTTCGAGGATAGTAATAGAAGGAATAAAGAGAGGAGATGAGAAGAGACGAGAGGAGAGAAGAGAAGAGAAGAGAAGAGAAGAGAAGAGAAGAGAAGAGAAGAGGAGAGGAGAGGTAAGAAATAAAGTAAAGCAGAGAGGTAGGTAGAGCAAAAGCTAGGACTCCTCTCTCGATCCTCTATTTTCTTCCTTTGCTAAATAACTCGCCGATACATCTCCGCGGTATTCCGAACACGATCCAGATGTCCGTACGGCTCGCTATTAATTGCGGCGAAGCGAGCGTTCGCGTTCTCGTGGTCGCCTTTTAAATTATACCTATATCGTGACCGTCTTTTATACAATACTCTCGCGGCGTTTACAAGACGCGCCGCGACCAATACCAGAGAGAAAGAGCGAAAGAGCTAGAGAGAGAGAGAGAGAGAGAGAGAAAGAAAAATAGAGAGAATACTAAGACTATCTATCTCCTATCGCGGATTTTCCCAAGCTTCGTTTCTTCCGCTTTGTCCCTTAAGACGTAATATCGACGTTCGAGATATTACGTATCTACTTGGTTCAGCCTCGACGAAATATTCATTAAAACGTATTCGTCCTTGACGACTATTCTCTTTACGATATTATGTTTTCGAATGAATGAATGAATGAATGAATAAATATCTTATATTTTATTACCACGAGTTCAGTTATTTCTGTTGTGTATCTCTCTCTCTCTCTCTCTCTCTCTCTCTCTCTCTCTCGCTCTTTCTCTCTCTCTTTATTTCTCCATCTATCTATCTATCTTTATTTGGAATATAAAAATAACGGAAAGAGACAAGAGGGTTTGCTTTATTACTTAACTCAGAAAGGATCGTTAATGGTGATTACGTTCCTTCCTTTCAAAGTTGGTACGTACCATGAAAGATTAAAGGGACAGAAGTACCACGGAATCGGACGTACTTAAACGAAGAGGAAAAGAGAGAGAAAAGAGAAAAGAGGATGAGAAAAAAAAGGAAAATAAAGAAAGAGGAAAGAAAAAGGAAGGGGAAAAAAAAGGAGCTCGTACGAAAGAGGTTCGTTAATAGCTAGGTAGCTGGGCCGCAATTAAGCGAACGTGCCACGGGTCTGGATATAGCACTTAATTAATTAGGCACCTCGCGGTCAATTAACGGGGAAACGTTTAACTAGAGTCGTATATGTGTAAGTAACGTACCTACATACAACATTGGTGAGCACGCGCGCTCGGTAATGACATTCCGTAGATGCACGCGAACGCCTCGCACGTCTAAACGTGACTGTCCTTCTTCTTCTATGACGAGTGAAATGGACGAAGGTACTCGAAGGAACGAAGAGAATGTCTCAGTCTTATTCCGAGTAACAATTTCCACACAATGAACTTCCTTGCACCTGCTCTTTCGTCGGCCAAAGTTTACCGATCCTTCGTTAATGTCTACATCGTTACTAAACACATATAAATATTGTATGTCCATCCTGTAATATAATAAACTTCTAACGCATGACATTCGACGATTTCGACAAGAATAATTTTGTAACACTTCGAACGAATCACTTTGCATTTGTTGTTCATCGTATTTATGTATAATACTCTCTCTGCAACAACTCTCTGCAACAACTACTTATATACATGTATCTATTGTAAATTAATATCATTAATCAGACTATATCTAAATTTCATTCCCCCGAGTTAAGAAATGTTAAGAAGAGTTAAACGTATAAATTATAATTGTATTGTTTTGACTTAACGCAATGTTATTTGCGATTGTGATGAAAAAGAAAAAATTTCTAACTTTCGTCTATAATATGGAATAATAATACATACATATTTTTAATTAAATTCCTCTCCCTCTCTCTATCTATCTCTCTTACTAGTTGTTAAAATAAATAGTAACATCTACCATGAAATTACACTCATGATAACATTAAAAAAAAAAAAAGAAATAAATAAAGAAATAAAAAGAACCGTGCCGTTAAAGACTACACAGGCACTCTTCTATTCGATAGAAATAAAAATCGGAGTCCAACAATAATAAGGTCTTGATCGATCGAAATGGAATGTACGGAAGAGTCGGTGCATGCTTTCGATGAAATATCGTTGAACGAAACGCAAAGTCTCTTCCTAGTCTTAGCGAGAAAGGCAAATGGCTTGACGAGGATGCATCGTAAGTGCATGGTAAGAAGGAGTGAGCGAGAAAGAGAAAGAGAGAAAAGAAGAGAGAAAGATAAAGAGAAAGAGAGAAAGAAGAAAAGAGAAAGAAAGAAGAAGAGAAGGTGCATCTTCGGTCTATTATGTCGCGTTCTTACAGCGAATCGTACGATCCGAACCGCAAGAGAGAAACGGCAGTGCGGGCTAAACTTTCACCCTTGAGCTCGTGGTAGTCGTGTCTTTGGCGTGTGTACACACCACAATGGTTAACCTATGACTTGGTACCGCAGGCTCTTCCTTTCTCCTTCCTACTCTTAACTTCTCTCTCTCTTTCTCTCTTTCTCTTTCCCTCTTTCTTTCTTTCTCTCCCTCTCTATCTATCTCTCACTCACTATTTCTCTTGAAACTCATGCGGGTACGCGAGAACGACACGCGTATGGCGACCTATCAATCATTTACCCACGGCATTTCCCTCTGCGAGACTGTAAGTAGGCGTTGCTTACAAGCCAAGGCGAACCTTCGACCCATCGAAGAAAGCCGGCTGCCGTTTTCGATTCACCGAGGATGAGGAGGAAGGATGCTGATCTAACTATATAAGTTTGCTTGCTTGCCTTCCCCGCAATGGGGACTTGCTCTGACGACCTTCCATACTCTTCCAGAGAAATCTTAGGATGGTATGTGTCTGTGCCTGCGATCGCGCGACCGCGCACGTCTGACTGTGTGTTTTTATTTGTACGTTGTTCGCGTCTACGTGTATGTGGATATGTATGTGTATGCGTCAGCGTTAACCTGCCGCAAAGTTACCACCGCTTGTTCCGCCTCGTTACGACCAGTCGTATTCGTCAACCCCACGATAACGACGTTTCTGACGCCGTAAATGTCGTCCTTCCCTTTCTTCTTCTCTTCGTTTCTCTCTTTCTTTCTTTCTTTCTCTTTTTTTTCTCTTTCTCTTTCTTTCTCTCTATCATTCTCTCTACGTTCTGAACGTTTCTGCTTCCGCTTCGTCGGACTGTCTTTAATACAGTGGTTTTCAATACCTACGACGTTCTCTCGTTTCTCTCTCTCTCTCTCTCTCTCTCTCTTTGTTTTTCTGTTTCCCTCTAACAATAACAAAAATATTACCTTATATAACTAATGGTTGTTTAGATATATTCATTAAAAAAAAAAAAACTCGGTCACCTTCGATTATTGTTTCCACGTATATCTAGCGTTAAAATTCACTACTCAAAAAGAGAGTAAATACTATGTAAGTTCTGTGATTTATAGACATTCCCGTTAATCGAAGATAGGCTTGACACTCGAAGAAATAAATTTTTACTCGGTATGGAAATACATATATCTTCTTTCATCGATGACGATGTATATACGCTGGTAAAGAATTTTTTTCTCAAAGATATTTATATTCTCAATACTATTTTACTGTACGAATACGAGTAATCGATAATACGCAGATTATCTATAAAGACGTATCGAACAGTAATAATAATAAAATTAACAGTGTATCAAGTAGTCATTAATTTTCTCTCGAAATAAAATACGTACAACTTATAAAATATATATTAAAATTCTTAGTACACACACATACACACACACACACACATGTATTTAACACACAATTTTATATCGTTATACGATAATAAACAAAGACGAGTAAGATCAACAATGTTCGTATTTTATCATTCTCCTTTTGTATCGAATTCCCATCGTATTTGTCACGATTAAAAGAAACTTTTTCTTCTTTCCTTTCTAAATTATAGGAAGTCACTTAAACGTAGTTTAAAGTAACCACAGCTACCGAAATATTTATAGTCAATGTCGACGCGTTATAGCAACTACGACGATAACACGAAGCCATACTGTTGTACATAGGACATACCTACATAGAAACGAAAAATTTCAAAAGACCAAGACCCATGGAAAAGCATAAGGAAAGGAAGAGAGGAGACGACGTTGGTTATTCGAGGTTGGTCGTGTCGTAAAATAATGAATAATCCCCGCTTAGGTACCCTCTAGCTGGCACGCATGCGAATCCATATACGATGATCGACCGATCTACAGCATGATTCAGGATCGTCCTTTTGCCTGGTTCTACGCGAACGAATAAATAAAAAATATTAGGTAGTAAAACGTTATTTAAACGTTTATACGATTTATTATCTATCTTTTCTTTATGAAACATAACAACGATACTAATCGTTTAATTAATATCGCAAACGATCTACTTAATAAAAATCAACATTTCACGAATTAAGACATATATCGGATATAAGTTCGAGTACAGTAATTAACAAAGAAACATATTTCTGACGAAATTATACGAATTATCTCTTTCTTCGATCTACGAAAAAGAAATATAAAGATGTTGAGATACGATAGTTCGTTTAATATACCTCGATCTCCTTCCTTAGTCGCTAGTACCTTGTAATATAAAATCGATTAGAAAGATAACGAACGTCTTTATCGATCCAACTATATCTCAACGTAATAAAATATAAATCATCCGATTTCTATTATGAAAAATCTTTATAATAGGTAGTTACATATGAATCAGCCTGTACGTGTATACGCGTCTACGAAGAATGCCCATGTATAGTGTACGAGCACGTAAATACAGCTCGCAAGTATTTTCTTACGTCAGTCGTAAAACGAGCTCGCGACGATCGTAGGAAATGGGTAACGAGTTAGTATATGGCCTCATTTTTCTTCGACTAGATCTAAGCTCTCCTCTTCTCTTCTCTTCTCTTCTCTCTCTTTCTCGTTTTCTTCCATCCGTGTAGTACACGACAAGTATCGCGAATATACGCGACGAACGTAAGATCGCGTTCTATGCGTAAAACGCACGACGGTGGTCCGGTTACGCAACGTTGAAGCTTCTGCCATCCACGGAGCAAACAAACGAACTGATCCTTTACCACAGCCTTCGCACGTTCGACTAAATAAAGGACGAAGCTATACGTGGGTATATGAATATTTACGAGAAAGGTCGAATGGATGTGTACGTAAACCTACCTACATAGATACTAGCATACGCACGTATATATCGGCTCGCAAGTACGTACACGTTTTGTTTGTTTACATTCTCATAAGAAATTCAAATACGTTGCTTCGTCACGAAAGACTCTCACTGTTAAATTAAATCACTCATAAACGGATTTATAAGAACGTAATACTTACGAGTTATTATAACGTTCTAAAAATATTCTATCTCTGCTCTTACTTCTCTTCTTTCTTTTTCATTCTTTCCTCTTCTTTGTTTCTTTTTTATAAATATTTGTAAAGGTATAAAATATTACTTATGTGCTATAATAAAAGAATAAAACGTTGAAATTATATTGTAAAGATTTATGGGACTTGCGCAATATTGCGAACATATGTATGTATGTATGTACGTATATATATGTAGGAGAATTACCTATCGATAATTTTTATTAATTTTCTTGGATAATAAAGTATATCGTTGAATAGACTACGTATCCGCGTAGTGTCGCATAAACGTACGAATCGAATCGTCGAAACGATCTCGAACAATAAGGATCTGTAACGCTTTGTTGGCAATCTCCTGATATCTTAACGCGTATACTCGTTTGAAAGTCGTAGATCTAAGTATTGTAAGAAAATAAAGAGAAGGAAAGAGATAGAAGGAGTATAACGTTGGAAAGTTCTCGGTTACTCGTCGAATACGATTCTCGTGAGAAGAGAGGATTCTCCGGTCCATGAAAAAGGATGAGAGACATTGCAAGACGAGAACGAAGCAACGACGACGTAGGGGAAAGCGTAACGGCCGAGCTACGCGCCATTATAAAACATCTTCTCCATGTGGGAAGGTGTGCAAGGACATCGTTATGGAATAAAATCTCAGTACAGGACGCAGCCGGACACGGAATAACGTAAACGCGTCCTACGAGGAAAGGATCGAGCTAAGATCGTTGTCGTCGCTCGACTCTTTTAAGTCGGTCTCTCTTTTAAGTAGCTTAAATGCGAGATATCAAACGTCCTCTCACGATCTCTTCGACGAGAAAACGAGATAGATAGATAGATAGATAGATAGATAGATAGATATAGATAAAGAAATAATTGAAAATCTTCCTTTACTTTTCTCCGATTTATCTTTACTGTTTTATCCTAAATATCTATTAAGAATATTACATTTAATATTCTTATTAGATACTTATTACTTTATATTACTACGAACATTCACATTCGTTCTTATCAAATATTATTTTTCATAAACATTTCTAAGTCCTTTTAAAAATACGGAATTATACGTTTTATCGTTTATTTCTTTCTCGTTTCTTCTCGTTTCCTTTTTCTTTTCTTTTTTGTACGCTAACTTATTCGCTCTTAAACTTTTGTAGGTACAATAAAACTTGTCTCTTTCTTTCTATCTCTCTCTCTCTCTCTCTCTCTCTCTCTCTCTCTCTCTTTCTCTTTCTTTTTCTCTTTCTCCCTTGATCGTACATATCCGCAATAGCGACACGAAGAACGCGAGAGACCCACGCGCATCCACCACTTGCGAAAACGCGCCGTCGAAGGTTAACCGGCTCGATTTTGCAGGTAGATACCGACACGCGTTCGTCTCGCGCGCCTCTTTTCTCCTCTTTCTCTCTCTCTCTCTCTCTCTCTCTCTCTCTCTCTTTTTCTTTATCTTTCTCTCTTTCCTTCTTACTATTTCTCTCTCGCTCTCTCTCTTTCTCTCTCACGCACACTCGTTGAGAAACGTAATTGAGAGATCCTCGGGCTTCTTCGATCGTCCAATCGCTCCCGCCAACTGGAATCCGCCTTACCGTAAGAAAGCCGACTTATCGTCGGATTGTTAAAATACTTGTAAATACGAGTACCGATTTACGAGCTGTTTCAATATTCCAAATGAGAATCACACATTCGATTCGTGAACAATCGTTTCGAAAGTCGTTATTGTTTTCTTTTTTTTTCATTCTTTTCCACTCGGATACTTCGATAAATATAAAATTCCGCTCGATAATAAAATCTTATTCTCAGATCTTCTGCTTCCTGAATTATATAAAATGTCATTTCGTACACGTATTATTTAATACATAAAAGTGACATAATGAAATGTTTCAAACGTACTTATATGATATGCCTATAAATTACTATATGATATATCGATACTTGTACCAATAATATTCTTACAAATTAACAGATGATATATGCATATAATAAATAAATAAATAAATAAATAAATAAATAAACATATATGTGTATAAAGACGTATATAAAATTGTAGAAATCTATGTGGCTGGAGCTCGATATCGAAGAGCTAACGAATCGACAAAACATAGAGACTGTCTTGAAGCTTGGAGAAGCAAAGACGTCTTTAAAGAAGTCCTCGTTAGATAGCTTTTATCGATCGTACGCGAGCTTACAAGCAGGAAGTTCCGACAGGAGCGATCACTTATGAATGACTTCTCTGAACGGAGCGATCGAAATCATGAGGCAAGCCTCGCTCTCTTCTCTACGTGGGACGGAGATACTATAAGGAGAGAAAGGAAGAAAGAAAGAAAGAAAGAAAGAAAAAAAGGAAGAAAGAAAGAAGGAGATAGAGATAGAGAGATAGAGAGAGAGAAAGACAGAGAGAGAGAGAGAGAGAGAGAGTGAGATGAATGAAGAGCGAGTACAGCGCTCCGAGAGATCGGAGAGAACGCGGAATTGAGACGAATGCCGTACAAGGAAGATTGATACCCTTCATTAAGCCAGAGACCATGCGGATAATTAAACGCGCATTATAATCGGAAAATAAAGCTATGCGAAGAAACGAAAAATCGATAAGAGAGAAGAAGAAAGATAGAGAAATACAGAGAAGAAAGGTTCATTGGAATCGTACTGATTCAATTCTCTTAATAGGTGAATCGCACGTATGACGTAATTGTGTACAATGAAATTATAAAAGTTTCGTTCGAAAGATACTAGATCCGAGTTTAGAGTAATTGTTTCAATGTACGAAGCTCCAATAAAATTTATCGAGATAAATATATCATCTTGAAACATTGATTACCGATTAACTGTCACATCGAAAAAATTTGTTAAACTTTGGTGACGACTACGACGCATTAAAAACACGTTATCCACCTCGCTCACGACTCGCTACGTTTCTTCCTATTTCTCCACCTCCCACTCATCCTCCCTCTTTCTCTTCTGGGAAAATATAGCCTGATTGTGCGTAGCTCCGAGGGCTCTTTTCACCGTGCGCGCCATCATTGGCGGACGACGATAATTGGAAGGTTCCGACGCCAATCAGCGTAAGTCAGTCAAATTGAAAAATGAGATATCGAAGAGTTTGTAAAAAGTGACGTAGACAAATTAAAAGCCGTATACTCTGCGGCGATGCGGCTCGTTAATCATCGCCGGAAACGTAGAAACACAAGGCGTTTACTTTCGCGCACTCTCGCACGCTTCTCTTTCTCGTTTCCTCCATCGATCGATCGATAGATCGATCGATCGATCGATCGATCCGAACGACCGACCATCCGACCAACCGACCGACCGACCAACCGACCGACCGACCGACCGACCGACCAACCGACCGTTCAATCGATTCCTAGAGATGAATGCTGTCTTTCGAACAAGCACAGCTGCCGTTCATACGTCGGATTACAATTTCTAAGTGGGATCGCTCGTAAAGTAATACCACCATATCGTGGGATTCGCAATTCAAAGTCGATTCATCATCGATGGAAAATTCGTGAGAGATATAACTTGATTCACCGTCAATCGAACCATTCCCACAGATCGATACTGTCTATAACACGATATTAAACGTTACGTATGTGGCTAGACATTCTCTTTAAAATAATTCATTGAAATTTGGAAAATATCTATATCGAAGTAGTAGTGTAAGGAGGATTAAAAAAAAGGAAAGGAAAAAAGAAGTAGAAGAAGAAGAAGAAAAGGAATTAATCGATCTTCCTGATCTAAATTGATCTTTCGATACGATTAAATACGAATCGAAAACTATGAAGGTACTAATTACTAGCGACGTCGAGAATCATTCGATAAAATGACTACTATACTATAACGAACTTCCTTCGAGGTTTAATATCGAGCTTTAATATCGATCTTACTCTAAGGTCACGTTCTTCATCTCGCTCCACGGTAAACGTTGCCGGGTGGTCCCATTGTGGAGAGACGCGATGGTAGCTAAAGTGGATTTTAAACGTCCGTTGAGCATAAAAAAGTAGAAGAAATTTACGTTTATCGTTGGTGCGGAAAGAATGTCGTGATGATATACCAGTTTCGTAAAGCTTACTCTGTGTGTCTGCTAGTCACTCTCTTGGAATCCTTCGAGATGCCTCGCTGGCATTAGCGTTTCTTTCGTACAATTTTTTCGCATACGTCGATTCGAGAGAAAGAGACTTTTTTTCTAAGACAAAGAGAGAGAGAGAGAGAGAGAGAGAGAGAGAGAGAGATAAGAAACATTGTCTTCGCCGCAATGTGATTATCGTGCGAAAAGGAGCGAAACGACACGATCGTCTTACGATCAACATCCTTTCGCCGATACTCGGGAACATTACTAATAACTTTCGTTGAATTGCTCGCCTAATGACAAATTTTATATCCCAATATAAAATACATATTTATTATAAATACATACGCACATACTCGTATCCACGTACGTAAATAAAACTGAAAATAATCCAATAATACATTGAAGCTTAAATATTCGAATAATTAATTAATCCAAGTTATTCCATTTTATCGATAAAATTTGTAGATCCTAATCGTGATAATCTTGTACGTATAAGTTAACTACATATTTACGATCTACGAATGATGTCGTTTGTCGAAATTATTAACTACTTAGATAATACCAAGGAAGATTATGCGAAAAAAGATGGAGATAGAGAAAGAGGGAGAGAGAGAGAGAGAGAGAGAGAGAGAGAGAGAGAGAGAGAAGGAAGGAGAGAGATAAAGAGAAAGAGAGAATGAGAGTGAGAGTGAGGTGTAAATTCGTTACGGGTAGATGAAAAAGGGGAGCGCAAAGCAATCGTGACCACACCGATCGTCGGCATTCGCGTATGCAGCAACTTTTTGCTCAGCTTCGACGCCTTTCTTTCCTCTCCTCTCAACCCCCTTTTTTCTCCTCACCGCTTACTCTTCTTCCTTTCTCTCTCTTTCTCTCTACTAGCTAGCGATCGATTGTACACACCTTCTTCTTCTTCTTCTTCTTCTTCTTCTTCTTCTTCTCCTTCTTCTTCGTCTTCTTCTTCTTCTTCTTCTTCTTCTTCTTCTTCTTCTTCTTCTTCTTCTTCTTCTTCTTCTTCTTCTTCTTCTTCTTCTTCTTCTTCTTCTTCTTCGAGACTAAGAAAGAAAGAGAAAGGAAGAGAAAGAGACAGAAAGAGAGAGAAAGATGCAAGGCCGACTCTCTCGAAGCGGCTTAGCAGCTTCTTACAACGCGTTTACACGTCGTCGGCCCTTTCTCGGCAACGCCGGATGAAAAGGGAATATACCAAGAAGAAGATGACCGCCGCCTTAGTCTTGTAAGACGCAAGAAAGAATCCCAAGAAAATGCCCCGTAGAAAGTAGCTCCCTTGTGTGCATCTTTCTCACCCTCTTACTCTCTCCTTCCTTACTGTTCCTAATAAAAATGGATTTACCTTTCCATCTCGCACTTTCTTTAAATATCTTATCACGAACGATTCTTTATTAATAGGTCGATTTTAAGTAGAAACGGGTTTCTACTAATCCACCTTTCTATGTATTATTTACATAATCTAGAAACGAGCATGAGAAAATTGTTGACTTGCGTACATCCTTTCTGATTACTCTTACTCTCTTCGCTCTTCACCCTTCCTCTCTTTCTCGCACGTTCTTTTTTATACTTTGAAAAAATTTTATCACGAATGATTCATTATTAACCGATTGATTTTCGTGACAAATCTCTATAAATCCGCATATGTATGTTTGTCTATATATTATATATATATATATGAAATAAAGAAATGAAAAGATTTATGAACGTTTCGTTTCTCTTACCCTTAACACTACGCAATTTAAACGAATTGGATTTTAATCATAACTTTCTTTAAAATTGTTAACGATCGATGAGTAAATAAAACAAAGAAAAAAACTCAATGGTTCGTCTTATTTACATACCGATACCACAAAATAATAGAGACTTCGTGGATTCTATCGACGGTGAAAGGTGTGCGTGACGAATTCCCAAACGATTACCTTATTTTCGTTGGAAACAAACGAAAGAGAAACGTTTCGCTCACGCGAGAAGCCGCAAATTCGATCACTTCCATCTTTCTCTCTCTCTCTCTCTCTCTCTCCCTTTCTCTGTTTTCTCTTCTTTTCTCTGTTTCTTTCTCTCTCGGTCTTTGAGCCTCGGCAATTTTCTTTCCTCGTAGCACGTTACAAGCAAAGCGATGACGTCTGGTGCGTGCCAGGAGGACGTAACCACTGGCTGATAGTTATTTCTTAATCCAAGTATAGACACGTTCCCGATGTTTATTGTTATGAGATGTATACACCGATTTCCTCTTCTCTTTTTCTTTCACTTTCACTTTCTCTCTCTCTCTCTCTCTCTCTCTCTCTCTCTCTCTCTCTCTCTCTCTCTCTCTCTCTCTAATCATCTGTGTATTTATTTTCCTTTTTCGCAGACAAACGGCCGTGACATTTCGGACCAGACATATGTAAGTCTCATAAGTTTCTAGAGTCAATGACCAAACGATGATAATCGTTGACGATCGAATGCTAATGTAAATGTATAAAGCATGTTACACGTCATATGTACGATTATTAGTGACTGAATCAACATCGAACATAACTGCTAACAATATACACAGACATATATATATGTATATATATATATATATATAGAAATATTCATTAGTACTTATTAAACCACTCCTATCATACTAATTGTAAATATCCGTTACAATCTCATTGGTAAAGTTTTTATCGTTCGAAAAGAAAAATAGCTTATCTTATCGTAGAAATAAAAGAGAAAAAAAGTGACAGAGAAAAAGAGAGAAATACACATACATACACCTACACACACACAAAGAGACAATGCGAATAGAAACGAGGAACGAAATAAACAACGATCGCTTCCGTGTCCCCATAGTAACGTTGCGATTCGATCGGTCATTGTGAAGAAAGAGAAGCTGCCGGCGCTCGCGCGTAAAACCAATTAGGTTGCCGCAAGGCGATTGGCTCGACGATACATAATTGCTGGCCGATCCGAAGGTGCATGCAAAATCATGAGCCTGCGGCGAATCGGGCTGCTACTCGGTGGTAGCATCCTTCGTATGCTGAGAATAGAGGGGTGCTAGAGGTAAAGCTAATGGAGAGGGCTGAGAAAAAGGGGTAAAGGGATCCACTTCTCTTCTGACGAGGGCATCACCGGACAACACAAAGAAAGACTTCGATCGATCCCAACGAAATCGAGCGTGACCACAAAGTTACACCACCGATATCGACGCAGTGGTTTTGGCAAAAAATCCAACCGCGATGCAAAGTCGAAAGAGGGGAGGAGTGAGTGAGAGAGAGAGAGAGAGAGAGAGAGAAATGGTTTTTTGTCGGTGGATCGATTTCGCTGCACAGAAATCTACCGATCGTTATTACGTTCTTCCCGATATCCTCGTTTTCCTCATTCGTTCGACTTTATCAAAAAGTAACCATTAATAACGCACGAACTGTCTAATTCGATAAATCGAAAACTATGATTTATCTCAGCAACGAGTTTCATTCGAATCGAGAAACTTGTCATATATTAATCGCTTGGAAAAGATCTAAATATACATATATGTATATATATGTTTGTGCGTGTATGTATATACATTCTATATACAATGATCTACTTTTTCCAAGTTGCCAACATTGCAACAGAAACTGCATTTGGCGAACGTCGAAGATTTTTCGTAGCAACATTGGCACGCGGTATAAAAAGCAGTAGAGATCCTTCGACGACCGTGTTTCTCAATTTTCTACGGAAGCAAAAATGGAAGAGAGACCAAAGGAAGGACAGAAGGACGAGTCGGCGGATGATTCGTGCTTTTTGATTCAGCATATAACATTGTTGGGAGCGGCGAGCGGCGATCGGCGATGCAATTAGAGGAGAAAAAGAGAGGCGAGAAAAATGGAGCGTTGAGCGTCACGTATCGCGTTTTCTTAAGAGACCACCTTCCTCTTTCTGAGAAGCATTGGAATTGCCTGTTCACGGTGTTCGTTGCGGTTACACCCACACCGAAAAAACGATACCGACCACACAAATTAGCGATGGCGCTCGCGTTTTACCAATACCACGTTAATATTCTTCATCGTCCATTCATTTATAACAAACCTTTGGACCCAGTTTACTTTCTTCAAAAAATCTATTCAACGATTATAAATGTTCAACGATAGTTTCTATACGTAGTACGCATATGTATATTATAAACATCATATATATGTAACATTAAGAATGCTATAAAAATATTTCCTACGCAAATATTTCCACTCTACGGGATTATCTATAACCCCTGTAATTGACTTCTTCAGATTGTAGACGTCTACACATCGAGATATCGACAAAAACTGCAATGTTTCTTTAATGGTAAGAAGGATCTTACGTTTCCTTCTTTTACGTATTTCTTACCACCGAAGGAAACGCGTTCTTGTTGGTAATTGGTTGTTTCTAAGTACCGGTGTTCATCTGGGTCAACCCTTCCCACTAAATTAATGTCGATTAACGTCAACGTTCAGAGATACTCTGTGATAACTATATATATACATACACACACACGCGCGCGCGCGTACACACACACGAAAATTTCGAAAGGGAAGACACGTCCTTCTTAAGAAATTTTTTCCTTTCTATCAATATTAAGCCCAGCACGCGTTTCTTAAAATTCAGGATCCTCTGCTATGAAATAAAAAAAATAAAAAAGAAAAGAAAAAGAAAGAAAAAAAGCAACAACAAGGAAAAAAGAAATGATAAAATAAAAAGAAGGGACCACGCCTCGTACACGAACCAACGTTGCTCATCCGAGAGTGGCATGCGAAATTTGGCCATTGTCGCGGCGACGCGCGTGTGTCCCATATTTTATAAACCACGTTCCTCGCCATTGCGCCGCGGCGGTTTAGCTTACACACAGTCGAATTCACGATTCATGGGGCCTGTTCTCTAAATCACCGTTCCAAGGCACGCGAACGTATTACAAAAGAAACCTGTCTTTCGAAGAAGGACGAGAGAAAGAGAAGAGATACTTTTTAAGAGAACGCGTAAACACGATATAAAAGAGACACGTTAAATAGATATTAGTAGATATCTAAAGTTTAAAAATGTTCATTAACGATCAAACTCTACGACGATCTCATCGTTACGATGATTTTCTTCGATGTTATCATAAGAAAACATGAAAAATATATTACGATAGATTTTAACCGGTAAGCGGTACGAAGTTAAAATACCTGCACTATAAAAAAATGAAGAAAAAAAAAAAAGTGAAAGGAAAAGGAAAAAAGAAAGGAAGAATGAAATTTCGTATACGCCAAAAAGTCGTCTAGGTCGGGCCCTTTGCTCGTCCACTCGGCTACATCATTAGACTAATAGGTAGGAGGAGAATTTGTGGCTGGCTACGAAATTAAAAGCGGCACATATTTGCACTGGATCGACGTGCGAACAAAGAGTCGAGCGGTGAGTCTTTTATAAGAGGGGACGTAACAAA
>NC_057685.1:15847145-15874645 GCF_014466175.1 Vespula pensylvanica
AAAAAAAGAAAAAAAAAGAGAGAAAAGAAAAGGAAATAGAAAAAGAATAAGGATAAAAAAGATATAAATAAAAAAAGATGCGCGAGCACTCGCACACGCACATGCACATGCACAAACACAAACACAGAGAGACAAAAGGAATGGAACGAAAAAGAAAAAGGAAAAATAAGAATCATAGAAGGGATGCAAGAGAGGCGAGTCTGCCGTCGCGAGAATCACCACTAATAGCCGCTTAAACGTAAAAGTAGTAAAGGCACAAGTGGGCCGGTGCTCTCCATGGCAGAAACGTTATCGCTTAGGTTCGCCCTAAGCGGCCAACCCTTCTATTCAGACCTCCTATTCCTAAGCTGCAAGGCTCCTGAGAGAAGGAAAGAGAGAAAGAAAGAGAAAGAGAGAAGAGGGAGAAGGAGAAAATGGAAGTAGTCGTAAAAATTCCTGAAGAACGCGGCAAAGACCGGCTAGCCATGTTACTCTCTCTCTCTCTCTCTTTCTCTCTCTCTCTTTCTCTCTTTCTCTCTCTCATTCACTCACTCTCACTCTTTCTGTTTCTTTCTCTCTCTATCTATCTATCTATCTACCTATCTCTTTCTCTCTTTCTTTCCTTCTTTTCTTCTTCTCGTCCACGAAAGATTTTCTACGGCGGCTTTTCTTCTTCGTTCTTCCCCCATTCGTCTTTTTCCTTCTCCTCATCCTCCTCTTCCTCGATCCAGCACGACTTCCCCGAGCGAAGTATCCCAAGCTCGGCAGAGTAAACGTACGTAACGCGACGTAACGAACGTAATTACGTGTCTCGCTCCCTCTATCTCACTCTCTCTTTCTGTTTTTCTTTTTCTTTATCTCTCTCTCTCTCTCTCTCTCTCTTTCTCTCTCTCTCTCTCTCTCTCTCTCTCTCTCTCTCTCTCTAACTCGGCCTGCAACCTGTTAATCCTTACCCTCTTTCGTCTCTTCGTTCGTGCCAATCCACTACGTGTATCCTCGTTCTCCAACGTAGCAAGTATGTATGTATGTATATATGTATATCTGTATGTATGTATGTATGTATGTATATCTGTATGTATGTATGTATGTATGTACGTATGCATGTACGCGGGCACCCAGTTTTCCTACGTAAAGCCGCTCCAAGAGCATCCTTTTCAAGGTGGTACCTTCCGTCAGGTTGTAAAATCAGGATAACACGACGGTAAATTACGAGTTTAAATTCCACGCTCGGCACGTTGCTGAGGAGTCTATCCCGACGGAAGATCTTCAACATCCTCGTGGATCGAATATTCGATTTTATCTGAGGGGATTCGTCGGATCGAATGACTAACTTATTCGTACTATTGAAAAATTCATGGTTTTAATGCAGATATACGAAACGAATTAATAAATTTACTTCTACAAAATGTATGATACAATATTTATAATTTTAATAAAAATCGATCGAATTATAAGATTGCGTAATAATAATATCCTAAACGTAAAAATCTAAATGAAATATAATTTCTAGTTATTCGAGCATAGTTCGGAGGATCGTAGAAAATTGTTAGATATTTAACGCTTAAACCACTCGACGTGCATCGCGAATCGCAGAGATTCGAGAGATACTACTACTATGTTTGTGGTACGCGCGACAGGTCGGACGCATGAAATATTAAATATCATGCCTCGTGCCGACACCGCCGTCCTATGGAATATACGGCAGCATTGATTCGGACGCGAATTGTAAAATATGAAACGATCTTTCTGGTACATATATACTCTTCCCCGTGGTCGGGGACCGTCCACGACGGGCGTCGTTCGACGTATACGTGACCGTTCTATACAGGGTGAACCTTTTTAAACGTAACCCATTGAAAATAGCTTCTATACAAAATTCTTAACGTCTGATATATGATATAAAAAAATTGTTTATATCCTATTCCATGTAATTCACAAACATAAGCTAACAATCGATATTTGATATCTATGGGTATCTATATTCGTATATTTATATATTCTTTTCCTTTTTCTCTTTCTTTTTTTTCAAAAATAAAATTACTAAAATTTTTTCACGAGTTTAAACTTTCACAAGTTATACGGTTCACCCTGTATACGTAAATGTATCCCAAGCTTATCTCCTTGCCGGATCGTATAAGGCCAGATCTCCTTCGTATATATGTATGTATATACATATACATACCTCCGCGCATCACCCACGCCTATGCCTACACCTATTGTTCGGCGTAGGACGGCCGTTTCGAGCGAACAGGTTCGCATTAAGCCGGAGGAATCCGATGTTTCCTGGAAACCACTTGACGATGTGACGGGATTTTCAGATCGTGATGCTCACGCCAGTCGGCGAAACAGCCGTCTTCGAGATCGGAGATTAACTTTATCGGATTCCAGTTCTCCTTTCTCAGATAATCACCACACCGCCCCCGCCACGAATCTAGTTAACTTTGATGCTCAAATCGTATTATAGATTTTACTCTTTATCATGAAAGGCCAAGGTAGAAAATGAAATTTCATTCGCTTTCTTTCCTTTCTCTTTTCATTTCTCTCCCCCTTTTTATCATCTCTTTTATCATCTTTTTTTATTTATACCATCGAAATACTCCTATAGAAGATTTTCCTAATCGAATAATATATTCGCAAATATGAAATTGTTCATTAATAAAAATAACGATCGTATTGACGATTTCGGAATAATCAGTGTCACCATTATTTCATTAATCCGATTGATTAAACGAAAAATATCGTCTTGTATAAAAATTTTAATCAAATTATATACCATCGAGCGTAATGATTTTTCTCCATTTTCAACGTACACGTTACAGTTTCGTTAAACTTGAGTTGAAATATGACGAATAAGAATGACGTAACATTCGAGGGGAGCAACATTCGCAGCAAGAATGTCGAGCAATTAGAACGCGTCATTGCTTTTTGCGAGAATACTAAAGCATTAGCGGCTGTGTAACGACCACGGTCAACGGCGAGCCCTGTAGCGCAACTTTGTCGGTACGTTTGCTCGCTCGACCGAGAAAGCTCCTCGCGATTCTTCGTTGTCATCCTCGTCTTTCGCGGACGAAGGCACGCTATCGCGATCGTTACTCGCTCCTCTCGGTTTCTCGTCGAAAGCGAGAGTAACTTTGCTCTTCTTGGAATGTTTCTTCTCCTACGAACAGGATCCTAAAAGAACGAATTTTTCTACAAATTTTAACTAAAGTTTATTTATATAACTTAAAGATCCATAGTTTTAAAAGAACGATTAAAAGTTAATTAATAAAAATAAAAGTTATTTTTCATTATTTTAATATCAACTTAACGATTTAAGATAAATTTTATTCTTTTTGAAACGTTTCATCCTACGAACACGATCCTAAAAGAAGGAAATTTTCTACAAATTTTAATCAAAGTTTATTTATATTCACGAAAGTAACTTAAAGATCCGTAGTTTTAGGAGAATGATTAAAAGTTAATTAACCCATCGACCGATCGATATTTCTCATTATTTTAATATCGACTTAACAGTTTGACATAAATTTGTTTTTTTTTTTTTTTGTTATTTTTCATCGAGAGAAGCCGTTAAAGTATATCGTCGATGTTCCATCGCTGGAATACGGAAAGATTAGAAAATACGATTAGAACGGACGAACTAGTTTCCCTTAACGTGGTATTGCTACGAAACCAGTAGAGCTGGTTCAACGACTAAACACTCTACGTGTCACAACGCAACGGTTTTTCGAAGCTTCGATTCCTAGGTCATTCCCGTTCGTCGTCTTCTTTGTGCACGGACCGATCGACGATCGTCGACAACAATCCGATCGTACGATCGCGAAACGTCTGCGTATTCTTTCTTCATCTAACTATTTTCAAAAAATATTGATTCTAGAACTGACTATTGCAAAATAGTCGATTAATAAATAAATTTTTGTTCCATCGAATATTTACTAATGACGATGGTAACTCATTAGCTGCTTATTTGTTATTATAAAAAAGAAATAAAAAATATTTTTCTGCAAAACACACTGTTCCAAATTATTTATCCAAATTATTTTTGTATTAAATTAAATCGTTTTTATCCAATCGTCGAATTAACGAACGTACAACTTCAATGATCTAAATTTTAAAGACGTTTTCTATAATTCTGTAAAAGCTGACTAGTTACTGGAACTATAAAAGCGTCATCGTGCCAACAGAAGAGAAATAAATTACTTGGCTATTTATTTAAACGTAAGACTTAATATCGCAATTATCGTATTCACCGTGACACTAGTTCACCGAGATGACAAGCGCGAAGCGATCCATTATCCTGGTTAATTACCGTCCGTTTCATCACTGTCTCTTACAGATACCTAGGTATGTAAACAGAATGTAATAAAGAGAATGCATTATTTCTAATATCATTCCTTCAAAAATTCACGAAACATTGTGATTATCAAAGGTGATTCCTCTCGAAAGACTATTACACTTTATTTCATCTTCATGATACAAAAGGGAAATAATTTTACTTAAATTTCTTTTAAGTACAAATTTTATTGGAAGTAACATTAAAACTATTATAATTAGATATCCCTCTTCGATAATTTTGTAAAGTTCGTTGCAAAAATTTGTTTTCAGTGTAGAAAAGTAATTTTGTATTGTTCTTTCTGTTACATTTTATATCAGAGATATAATATAAACGTGTACTCGTAAAATAAGAATAAAGAATATTAAAAGAAAATAATATATAATAATGGGTAAAGAATTATAAAATAAAATATACGACAGGCATAACTAAGTTAGAAAAATAGATAAGAATATAAGAAAATGGATGATGGAGGTTGGAACGTAGCAGCACGAAACGACCTGCCACAAAGTGATGCATCGCGTGCTAAACGAAGAAGGATTAGCGAAGCTGCACCTGTGCTTGCCGGAGTCTTATTCGCATAATCGCAAGTTAAATGTCTCTAATCCTATAAATAATAGACTGACAAATTGTCGGTCTTCGTTGGCTCGAACGCACCCACACATTTGCACGTAGGCGCGCGTTCTTACGTTGACGTCACGCTGAGAGAAAGAGAGAGTAAAATTTTAATGTCAACCGCAGCTCCGTCATCATCGAGAAACTTGACGCGATTTATGATCTCTATCGTAACATTTTTTTTTTTTAAACGAACTAACCATCGGATTTACAAATCGTCGGTATTGTATTATTATATCCAAATAAACAACGACAATATCTTTTATCGAAAATTTCGACATTATTTAACTATCGACTCAATAACTTGAACAAAATCGAATATCTACTAATACTATATCGTACCTAACGTCGATGAAAATAGCAAAAAATTATGTTAGATCTCTCCGCTCATACGAATTAGTTACGTTCATAAATAAATGATTACGATCGATCGGCTAAATAATATTTGTCACTTAACGAAACTTATAGAAAAAAATGTTCCAACGAATCGCCTTAATTAGTCGTTAGTTTTCTTTTACTATTAATTATGAAATAAAATTAATAATAATATTAATATAAATAATACGTTTGTATTAATCGATCTAAATAGAGAAAGGCTATAGCAAAAGAATAGGTGAAGGAGCACGTACTGGTCATTAACACCAATCATTTACACAATCGATCGAAGAAATCCTTCGATCGTACTATACAATTAAATATTCGTTCGATCGTAAGTAATCAGCAAACTGTAGGTGCCTATGCATAAGTAAGAAGCGTCGTTGTCCTTGACTAAACGTAATGAATACATTGTGTCCGTACAGATAGCGTACGTACAAGAACGCGAAGCTATGAAAAATGGACCTACCTTATTACGGCTCCGGTTCAGACGGTTCAGCCTTGACCGACAGGTAGGAGCGGAGAGAACGAAGAAAGGTAGATAGGTAGGTAGATGTGTAGGTAGTAATATAGGAGCAATAATAGTAGTAGTAGTAGTAGCAATACTAGTAGCAGTTAGTAGTAGTAGCAACTTCCTCACCACTTGACACTTCCTCACTGATAATTTTCGGCGATCTCACTGTCACTATCGCGAGTCTAGTTCCACTTTAGACGACGACGATATGTATGTATGTATGTATGTATGTATATATGTATGTATGTATGTACGTATATATTCTGTATGTATGTATGTATTAATACATGTACGTATATATGTAATATTTCTGCGCTCGAGTCTTTCCTGTGAAAGTTCGAAGGTTCGTGAAAAAAGAAAGAGAAATAGAAAAGAGAGAGAGAGAGAGAGAGAGAGAGAGAGAGAGAGAGAGAGAGAGAAAGGAACAAAAAAGAGAACGAACAACAACAACAGCAGCAGCAGCAACAATAACAAAAAAAAGGAAAAAAAGAACTAATTGTCCCCGCACACCGCCCACTCACGCGACTCGAATGACGAGCGGGCGTTTCGTTTAAAGAAGGAAGAAGAGGAAGAAGGAACGAGGAGGAGGAGGACGAGGGAGGAGGAAGAGGAGGAGGAGGATAAGGATGAGGATAAGGATGAGGATGAGGATGAGGATGAGGATGAGGATGAGGATGAGGAGGTGGAGGAGGAGGAAAGAGGAGACGAAGCGAGGACGAGACACAGTGGTGTGTCTTGACGAGCCGCTTTGCTACGGATCGCCAAGAAGAGGTGATATCGTCAGCAGAGGGAGATCTCGCGATGGCTCGAGCCTATGGTCTCGGGAGAACTGACAGCGGCCTCCGCTCACCGGAGTAAGGTACACCCTACTGCTATACTACTACTACACAACTAATACTATTACCACTACTAGAGAAACCTCTGTACTATCACCGACACACCGGGAGGAGACTTGCTACCAATACGATTCCATCCGATCACTCTCTCCGTCTTTCCAACTATCTCTCTCTCTTTCTTTCTCTTTCTTTCTCTCTCTCTCTCTCTCTCTCTCTCTCTCTCTCACTCACTCTCACTCTCTCACTCTCTCACTCGTCCTTTTCCCATGCCGCGTACCTTTCTCCCTCTCTCCGACTACCACCTCCCCCTATCTCTCTTTCTCTTTCTCTTTCTCTCTTCCCCCCCTCTCTCTCTTTCTCTTTCCCTCTTTCTCTTACTCGTACGGTCTCTGAAAGCGCGCCGATCTACCGTCGTTTTCTCTCCTCGCCTCCTTGCGGAATGGCTCGAGCGAGCGAACGTCCTTACCACACGTGAAAGGCGCACCCACATCGAAAGAACCCCGCTCGGCATCCTTGCTAAACTTCTACGTGTATCTGTGTACGTCCGTACGTACACGTTTTCCACCTTCCAATAATAACGACAAAGACGAAGTGACGATTGGAAGGGAGAGACGGACGGAGGGATGCTACGTAAGATCGACGATTATTTCGTCCCCGTACCGATCTTACGCGAAAACTTACGACCTATTGCACGATCTCGACATCTCTTGCCGTTTGTTTATTTTTCTTTTCCTCGTTTTTATTTTTTTCTTTTCTTTTCTTTTCTTTCCTTCTTATCTTTCGTACGTCTCTTCTTCGAAGTATCGAAGCTTTTTTCGTTTAGTTTCTTGTCGATAGATTCACGATTCTAAGAAAAGCGAAACAACAAGAAATTTTTTTAATATTCGCTCGAATTTCGTTCGTATGGTTAAGTCTCTTATTATCGTCATTAAAATTTCAAGAATATGCATGTACGTGAGAAAATAATATTGTTATTCATAATATTACGAATCGAATCGTATCGAATTGGATTATAATTATCTTCGAAATTATCGATTCGATGAAAAATTTGTCAGTGATAAGAAGCGACGATATATAGTAAATACATTTATAGTTATGGAATATCAATCGATGATCCGAGAACTTGTGCACGATGACAAGGACGAAGGTGTGGAGTGCACGACTTTGTAACATTCACTACAGACGACTAAATGACACGCCCAACCATCGAAAGAGTATCAGGGTGTGACGGTATGAGCGGTAATCGACTTGCTACCATCTATTTCGACCGGCAATTATTTCTAACTTGTCTCTGGGCAACCGGTTTCGGAACATGCACTGAACCATTAAAATACATTGTCACCAGAGTTACGCTTCAGGTTAACCGAAAGACCGAAGAAAATTGTCGTCCTTATAAAACGATCGGCCGTTCAAAGGAGACAGAAATAGGGACAGAAAAAGAGAGAGTAAAAAAGAAAGTAAAAGAAAAAAAAAAAAGAAACTTAACGACCTTCCTCGATATCATTTTATGAGACTCGATACTACCTTTCTTTCTCTTTCTTTCTTTCTTTCTTTCTTTCTTTCTTTATTTTTTTCTTTCTTTTACATGTAGAGAGAGAGAGAGAGAGAGAGAGAGAAGCTGCGTTACGCTGCAGGGACTCCACGATTACTCTCACTATCGTCGTCGTCGTCGTGACGACGTAACGAGGGTAATCTCTTTCGACGTCGTGGCTCTATTAAACCCGATTGCGTGATTTCCATGACACTATACCGTACGAGGAAATTAGACTAAATTTTACGTCATGAAAATTTATAATACTTTCCATGGGACACCTGAAAAATCTCTTAAGAAAAAGTTGCCTTTAAAAAATAACTCGAAACGCCGAATTAGAAAAACCTAGTCGGACCTGACATAGGATTCGTTTTTTTCATTCATTATTCATGCTACCTGTTGCACTTATTCATCAATCACATTCCTTTTTCTTTTTCTTCTTCTTCTTCTTCTTCTCCTTCTCCTTCTTTTTAATCTTACTTTTAGATCTATTTAAAGTAGATACTTGGAAGTATTGATAAAACAAAACGAAAGAACACGAACCAAATAGTATATTTTTTTTGTAGATCGTAGATTTACGTGGATCGCTTTTTTATTATTCTGATAATATGCTCTCTTGTACATACATACATACATAAGTACATCTGCAATCGATAATAAATTCCTCGTAAATTAAATTCAATATATGCATGTTAACTCAAACTTTCCTTTATGCTTTTATAGAACTCTACCGACCGTGAATATTATAAGAATAAAAAATAACAAGAAGATCTAGAATATCTGAGTTACATACCATCGAGACGACAGTTCAACGAAACAAAAATAATAAAACTCGAAAAATTCTGTAGTTAACTTGGAAATCCCGCAGCGAAAAGAGACTTATGTATTTTTAAGTTTTTGCGAATGATCAAGACTACGCTATAGCTAATCTCTCTCTTCCTCTATCTTTCTCTCTCTCTCTCTTTCTCTCTCTCGGTCGCGTTTTAGATTTAGGTAAACCTTGCAAATGAGCTTCCACCGTTGCACTTGCCATTTTGTTTCCTGGGTCATAAATACGATTAAACCGAAGGAGCGTTGTGTACCGTGAGGTGGATGAAACGAAGAAGAGGAAGAAGAGTAAGAGGAGAAGGAGGACAAGGATGAGATGAAGCAAAAGGAGGAGGTAAAAAAGGAGGAGAAGGGAATCGGCTTTGGCCGAAGGAACGATACAGCGTCGTATTTTCTGCCCGTTCATGCGGAATCGGCATGTCGTAGATATCGTTCGCGACCTTCCTGTCTCTCTCTCTCTCTTTCTCTCTCTCTCTCTCTCTCTCTCCCTCTCTCTCTCTCTCTCTTGCCTTTTTCCTTTTCCCTCCATTCTCCATGACGTTGGGTTGGGTTAACGGTGTAACGAGGGAACCGTGGCAATGTTGTTTCTTCGTTTGTCCACGCAAGAAGTAAGGATTCAACGGGCCTTTTACGGCACAAGGGGTAAATCGTCAGAATGTGTACCAATCGGATAGCAGAAGGAGCCGAGGCCCTGTTAAACGCCGTAAGGGAAGACGATGAAATGCTGATTACCATGCGAGATGCACCCGCGTAACCAGTCCCGACTCTATGCGAAACACTTTCGACTACCACACTCGAGCCATTGTCGTGTCGAACTCGGTACGTGTTTAACTTCTTCCTTAAAAACGTTGTTGGGCCAAGAGTCAACCAGCCTAGCGACATCTTCGACGATCCAAAGTTATGGCTTTTCTAAGTATAAGAACATTCGTTTTCTTACAAACAAGTATGAGATTTTACCAACGAACTATGTGTGATACATCTTTCTCATTTATCTTTTTATTTGTTAACAAAAAGGATCTAATGAAAAATGTAAATATGTATCTAATGATATTGATTTTTACAGAGAAACAGAGAAAGAGAGAGAGAGAGAGAGAAAGAATTGGACGAGGGTTTTATTAAGACATATATTTCAAAATTTTTTACTATTAGTTCGGATCGCATCGGTAAAGCCGATTAAAGAGAAGCGTCACGAGAGCCATTGTAGCGTCGGTAGTTCGAGAGATAAAATTATCTCGACGTTCCCACAATATCGTATTTCTTCGATCGCGAACTCCAACGAAGCTACAAACGCTTTGACTATCTCCATCTCTCTCTTCCTCTCTCTCTCTCTCTCTCTCTCTCTCTCTCTCTCTCTCTCTCTCTCTCTCTCTCTCTCTCTCTTTCTCTTTCTCGGCACGTTTAATCCCGACCGACGAGTAAAGTAATCGCGCTCGAGCTCGTAAGTCGAGTTCTCCGTATTCGAAGAGCTCGCAATAAAATTAGGGTAGCATGCATAATACGAGAGTAGCACAAAGTATTATTCACGAGGTTGATTCTTCCATTGCCAAGAGAGCCCCATTAGTCATTTTCGTTGGATTCTAACTTATATATTCTAGATATCTCTAATCCCTTGTCCCGATGATCAAAGTTAGCCAACCATTCGTGACGGTGGTGGCTCTATCAGATGCGAACGACAACGACAACGACAACGACGACGACGACAACAATGTCGACGAAGTTAAGGATGATGGTCAACGACAAGCTCGACAAGTACCGGTACCACGGTGATTTCTTCCAACTTAGATAATACAGAAACGATCCGTGCACTTCCGACGTGCAATTCACGTTTTCCACAGTGACTACTTGGGAGGCAGGGTCCCTTGAATTAACTTAACGTAGCGCCTCGTTTGCCACGTACCTATGTATTTACTTGTACATATATAGACGTGTATATATGTATTTCAACGAACACGAAGAACGTTAAGATGCTGGTAATCCCTATGGTGCCATGGGTACCTACCTATGAAGTACTTACGTACACCTCTATCTCTCGGTGACTGCCGCCGTTCGTAAACGTGGTGGAAGCCACCGAGAGAAGGAGAGAAAGAGACGAGACGGCGATAAAGCAACAAGAACAATGACGATGATTTACGTGGTCCTACGGCAAATGGGCTTACCTACATTTTTGTTCGAACAGCACGCGTCGGCGAGAAAGAAAGAAAGAGATAGAGAAAGACAGACAGACAGAGAGAGAGAGAGAGAGAGAGAGAGAGAAAGCAAAAGGTGGCAGCCCTCGCAGCTATCGCGGGGTGGGATGCGATTTATTAGCCGGCTTGCGACACATACGCAGATACGATGAGACCAGATGCTGCGGATTATTTATTTAGTTTATAACGCGAGCTTTAAGCGCTACCGATGGCTTCGAGTCTCAATATTAAGATTCTACGTTCGGTATTATACAATATCTCTGGTGTTACTTTTTCTCCCCATTTTTCTCTTTTTTTTTTCTTTCTTTCTTTTTTCCTTTATCATAAATCTTTCGACATTTTTATGGTAATTTGATGTCCCTGAAAAAATTATCGTTCTTACTATCGCACTGTCTTTTATATAAAAAAAAAAAGAAGAAGAAAATGAAAATTGCAACTTCCCTTCTCGAAATTTACTCTGAACAATGTCGTATCGAACCCTCGCTACCTACAGCAGACCCTTTAACGATTTTTCTCCGACAACTCGCGAGTGTGCTACGCGAACGTAGATCACATTAGCCACGGCCACACGCTATCCACAGATGCTACCAGAAAGCAATCGACTATGGTCGCGCGGTACGATTGCAAGTCCCAAAGGCGAGCGAACGTACAACACTTCGAAGATGCTGGCGGCCATAGCAAACTCGCCTTTGTCCGGCGTAATATCAGCCCGAGGCACCAACAGTCACCACAGTCTCAATTCAAGTGCTCTTACCTACGGACTTATCGCGTTTTCCACTCTCCTCATCCTCCTCCTCCTCCTCCTTCTTCTTTTTCTACTCTTCGTACTTACCATCGCTAATTCCTCCTTCCTTTTCTCATAAAGTATCTTTGTGAATCTTTCAGAATCGATAAGAAGATGAAAAAAAAAAGGAACACCTCCGTCTAAACGCTCTACGATTTTATAATAATATAATTATCACAAAATTGATTACAGAACGAAATGAAAAAGAAAAGATCGTCTTCCGAAAATCGATCCGGAAATATCTCGCAAATGAAAAAAAAGAAAGAAAGATAAAAAGAATACTCCCTATGAGTAATAAAATTATAAAAATATTAGGAACGAAAAAAAAAGATTGTCTTCTATCCTTTCCAAAATATATCTCACGTAATCATCGACGATCTTCGATTGGGAATATAGAAATGACATTCACGTTTCGCGATCGAGTTAGAAAAATCATAGTACACGTATCGTACCTTATCGATAGGATAATAAGTGGAGAAAAGATTCTCTTGATAGTTTTACGCTAGTCACATAAATTCAAGAACTTTTTATTCCATCTGTTCTGCTTCGTTCGAAGTTGCTCACCCTAGTCGATATCATCTCCCTCGTGTTACAAAGTAAGTAGATACTTCGAGAAGACGAGCTTGTGACCCGTCCTTCCCTAGGGACGATGACAAAGTCATCGTTCGCAGGAAAAGAAGTAGAGTTTATTCCCCTCTTTCAAACGAAGTCGATGATTGGTTGGTTAGTTGGTTGGTTGGTTGGTTGATTCGTTGGTTGGTTGGTTGGTTGGTTGCTCGATCGGTCGGTCGATTCACGCATTTACAATATAGACGAACGAAGAAACGCTTTGAGTACGCAAACTTCGTACGCGTCTTTTACTCTACCTATCCAAGACGTCTTACAACCCACCTATCTACGTAGGCTGATGCGTGGATATATGTATAACATGTGTATATATATATACATATATATATATGTTTGTATGTATATATAGAAGCATAGTGTGATATCACGACGTTGGGATGCAGATGTTTAAACCTACGAGAGCAACACTCGGTAGGAGGAAGACAACATTAAATGCAATTAAATTACAACTCTTTTGATTCTATTATCATCATCATCATTATTATTATTAGTAGTAGTAGTAATAGTAATAGTAGTAGTAGTAGTAGTATTATTATTATTTATCAATTATAATTACTTTTCTTATCGGTTAAAAATTTTTGTCATATAACTTACTACCACTGTGTATTCTGATAATCATTATATTATCATTATTGCCAATAAATTTTTTCACACAAAACTCATAATATATCTACGGCTTTATTATAAATTATTTATATTGTTATTAATGTTAACATTTTTTCTTTCTTTTCTTATTCCTTTTTTCTTTTCTTTTTTTTTTTTTTTTTTTTTAATAAATTCGAAGGGACGCTGCGCAGATGCTTCTTCCTTCGAATCGTTCCTACCGAGTCGAAACTATCGCTTCCTGACCTGCCGAGTTTAACGCCTACGTAAAAGAGAGAGAGTACACGAGTTGATTAATCGAACAAAGATAGTACCGTCTTAAACGTGATTATTACGTCGGACGCTAACAATTTTTATTTCTCCCCCGTACCTCATTGTTCTGTCTTCTCTCGTCTCGCGTATTATCCGGATCAACGTATGTACATCGTCGGCCATTAATAGTGTAGACTTCGTCAGGGTTCATCAGAGAGAACGATTTATTTTTAACGCTTATAATCGAGAAAGAAAAAAAGAATCTCCATTAGCGAAAATATTTCTCGCTGAAACGTTTAAAAAGTTCTACATTTTTATCGTCTAATCCAATCGGATCTTCTCTTTTCTCTCTTTCGTTTTTTCATTTTTACCTTTTCCCTTTTTTTTCTTTTTCTTTTTCTTTCTCTCTTTCTTTCTCTCTTTCTTTCTTTCTTTCATAAAACGCTTTTGCGCCGCCGTCGATTTAATGCGTACGAGAAGAAAAGTATGATCGCGTGGGTGGGTGGGCGTCACATAATCCGTCCTGGTAGTTCTACGGACGACCTGGAAGGTGCCCCGCGGCACTTGGCGCAACTCTTCGAAGCTACCACTCACGAGACGCCTTCGTATTTATGCCCATAGGCTCCACTTTCGCGGCACCTCGTAAAACAGAACTCGAGCTCAAGCTTGGCTATTGGGGAACCGATCGCTCGTCTCTACTTCAATCTATCTCTCTTTCTTTCCTCTTCTCTCTTCTCCACTCCTCCACACTTCACTCGTATCTTTCTTTCTCTTTCTCTTTTTCTCCCTCTCTCTCTCTTTTTTTTTTCTTTCGATTTTGCTTCGCTCAAACTCCCATACCTTTCTCTGAGTCTCGAACAACGCAAGAAACCTTCCACTTTCCTACGAAATGCCAGTCAAGATTCTCAGGTCTGATTAAATCTTGTCTTTTACTACTTGCCTTGCATCGCTCGCTTTGTACGTTCGATTCGATCGAGAGAGAGAGAGAGAGAGAGAGAGAGAGAGAGAGAGAGAGAGAGAGAGAGAGAGAGAGAGAGAGAGAGAGAGAGAGAGAGAGAGGGAGAGAGACTTAATTTATTGGATCACTTTTATAAAAAATCTTTTTTTATTTTCACGTATAAAATTTGTTTGTTCGAAACAAAAGATATATAGCTACGATCGTTGTTAGAATTTTATTCTTGATCAATCCGTGATAATGTTTCAAACTTCTTAAAGCGGTTAGAGCATCTTTTCTTTTATCTTTCTACGTGTCCTTCGCACCCGGACCTTCACCATTGATTCTCAGATGACAAGCAGCTATTGTCGTATTGTCATTCTTATATGCGTACAACCAAACTGCCAATCACAGAGAGTACATGCCCGTTACATCGCAAATTCAAATAAGACATCCTATCTACCCACGCTACCGAACTATAATGCATCGATCGAGGTTCTATCGAAAGTTCCTTAACCCCATATTTAACATTCACTCGTAAACATTCCTATGCAAGTATAATAAATTAGTTTATTTTGAAACGAGATCTACGTATCAAATAATTCTTTCATAGCAATGATTCGTTCATAGTAATGACATACACACACACTCTCTCTCTTTCTCTCTCTCTCTCTCTCTCTCTCTCTCTCTCTCTCTCTCTCTCTCACTCTCTAATTAACATTATAAAGTTACAACGAGAAGAAGGAATTAAAAAATTTTTAAATATTGAAAACAATTAAAAATTGATCGATCCTAAAGTACAAAATCTATATCCAAAAAGATAATAAAAAATTAATCTTCGTCCTAAACTACAATATCTTTATCTAAAAAAATTGATCTCTCTCAATCTTAATGTACAAAATCTTCGTCTGAAATCGATGATTAAAAATTGATCGATACTGAAGTACGAAATCTTTGTAAACTAAACTTAAAGAGAAAGGAAAAGCATAAGTATAGTTAGATGTTCAAATCGCAAATGGAACTTCCGTTGGTGTATTCTCGCATATGTACGTAGGAACGTTAATATGCTTCTCTCCCCCCCCCCCTCTCTCTCTCTCTCTGTTTCCTAAGAAAGAGAAAGAAAGAGAGAGAGAGAGAGAGAATCTGCGAACGGATTTGGCCGGCTGACGCACGAGCGATCGATTAAAATTTCATATTGAACGTGCGTCGGCATGAATAATTTATACGAACGTACTCTCCCCCTCCGGTTTTCTGCTCGTGGTTCCTCCCACGGAACCTTCGTACGCATTCCACGCATTAATAATAGCCTCGTGGTTCTGACTTCTATAACAATGGTAATAGGCGAGTGGATGTACATTAGAAGAACGAGGACCCTATCGATTTTGAAATTAGCTTTATCGATTTACCATCTTGTGCCGGATGTTACAGATAAAGATAATAAACGTACCTCCTTATCTCATTCTCTATCGATTCTTTCAACGTCCTTGTAATACCTATGTACATACACATCGCCATCGTTACCCTTGTAAATTAGACGATATTACGAATGCGAACGATTCTATATGTACGAACGAGGAGATAAAAAGATAAAGAGAGAGAAAGAGAGAGAGAGATTTTAACGTGGAAAAAAATTAATCAAAAATATACATACATATATTATATATACATACATACATACATACATACATACATATATACATATGTATATCTACGTACGTATACATTAATAATTCGATTCTCGAGATAAATATATACTATCTAACGATATTTTTTCTAATGATCGATCATCTTCGTCCTTACTACGAATTGAAATAGAAAGTTCGTATTGATATTGGTTATTCTGCTATGTAGCTCGATGACAACTGATTGAACGTGAACAATCGTGAGATTAGTTGTACTAGAACGTGCAACGGGAAGAAGAAATAGAAAGAACATAAGAAAAGGAAAAAGAAGACGAAAAAGGAGAAGACAAAGAAGAAGAAGAAGATCAAATTGTTCTCATTGATTACCGTGAATGGGTAATAAATTAAAGTAAAATAGATGGGCGCGCGGTGAACGTAATCTCGTATTCCCCTTTTAAAATCTCTCTCCTTACCTCTCTTCTTGTCGTTCGAAAGTAATGTACCAATTATTCGGATAATGCGAGGGTCAGCCACGAAGCCCTGACCTTTACGCTCCAGTCGTACTCTTTCTCATCCCTCGCAGCTTCCTTCTTTTATTCTTCTCTCGTACACCTGACCATCCTTTACTTTACTGTCTCTTTCTCTTTTTTGCTTTCTCTCTCTGTCTCTCTTTCTGTATATCTATGTTCTATCTCTTTCTCTTTCCTCCTCAATTTTTGTTTCCCTATCCTCGTCTTATCTTTTACCTTTAGGTTCTAACTTCTCGAACCGTCGCGTGCAGAGACAACGTTAACTGCATCGTTATAAAGAAGATTTCATTTAAAGTAGTTCGACAGGAAGAGATAGACTAAAGTATACGAAAGAAAGAGAAAAAAGAAAGAGAGAGAGAGAGAGAGAGAGAGAGAGAAAGGGTAAGGAGGGTGAGAGAGCCTGTGCTCGTGACCGGCTATGTAATTTTCATTCGTGCTACTCGTGGCTGAACGAAATGAACTTTTAATGGAATACGTATATATGTAGATAGGTATCTATACCTTTCCGTGGTCTCTCTACAAAGAAAGAGAAAGAGAGAAAGAGAGAAAAAGATATATAGAAAGAAAGAGAGAGAGAGAGAGAGAGACAGAATTAGAGGGTCGATGGAAAGGGGAGAGAGAAAGGGATAGAAATAGAAACAGAGTCTTTCTCTTCGAACGCCGCCGGGGAACCCGAAGATTCTTTTTGTCTCTTTAGTATCATTGGCGGCAAATTAAAGGCCGTACCTCAAAGCAGCCGAAAGAAATTGAAAGCCCGTGCGGTATCGTACGCACTTTTGCACGCGCCACTCAGCCCCATCGGCGAATGAACAAAAGGGGAGCTCTTGCTATCCATCGAAGATACGTTCCTACGTAATTATACGCGTTATCTGAAGGAAATCGATCGATTATATCATTAAAGGATTTAATGTCTTCGTCAATTATTAATCTTATTAAATAATTTTTATCACGTCGGTAATTTGTTCGATCATTTATACAAAAAGTTTCTTCGGCGGCGTCGTTAATGAGAAATTATAAAAAATAAATTATAGAACTTATTGCCATTGAGAGAAAATTTTAATTATAATTTTAATTTTAATTTTAATTTTAATTTTAATTATTATTATAATAATAATAATAATAATAATAATATGTCTAAATAGTGGACGTTGAAATAAATACATCCGATAATTAGCAAGTATGAATCATTTTGATAGAAAATCGTGACAATGCTTCCGTTGACTCGTTCATTAGAGAATCAGAGCATGACATTTCGAACGACGCGTATCTTCGGAAGGCATAAATCTTCGATCTTCATTTTTGTCCTCCACTAAGCCCGCGGATAGTTCAAGACCGGTTAATCCAGATTAACTTTGAGTCAAGGCAGTAACGTGCCTCGACTTTTCACGCTCTCGCCCATGAGTATCGAGCGACTTCTCGATCTGAAGTCTTACGATCACTTTTGATCGAATAGCAAAAATATTTCTCTGCTCGTTTTTCTTTTCTTTAAAAAAAAAAAAAAAAAAAAAAAAGAGAAAAGAAAAAAAGAAAAATAAGAATTAACAATAGCTCTTTATTTCGTGCAGTAATAAAAATGGCGCGATCATTGTCAAGAAGAATTTCGATAAATTAATAACATTTTGATTAATTAAATTAAATTAATTAAATTTCGATATAAAACATGGTATAAAATATATATCATCTATGTTACCAAAGTGTATATTTATATACGTGCCTATTTATTTTATCCAGATCTTTTATCAATGGTAGATGAGAATAAAAAAAGAAAGAAAGGAAAAGAGAATAGAAAAAGGGGAAAAAAGAAAATAAGAAAATAAAGTGAAAAGCGATAAATATCTTGGAAGCTTGTAGAATCTAGGAACGATTGTGTCGACGATCGATCCAAGGAAATATCGGTTGGCGTGGAATGAGTATATCCCTTATAATGCAACGGCACTACGCCCATATATGCGTTTCTAATTAAATTGTAAGCGTTGCCGTGCGATGGCCGCAGGTGAATTGATCTCGCATACCCGCAGCGGGAATTAATTAAACCTATCGTATTTCGAATTTACGTTAAGTTCTTCGACTCGCGTGGGAAGGCACCTTACGGCGTCTTCCACTGTACCCAAGAATCGCATCTTCGTATTACCGCATACAGAAGCTCTCAATTACCCCTTGACACTTACTACTGAACGTAATTAACGCATACTGGACGGCGATTATAACGATGATACCAAGACGGAGAATTAGAATTGTACGACACGAAGCGTAAAATATCCGACAGCTTATAAACTCCTCGCTCGTCGAAGCGTTTCATTTTCAATCGGTCGTTATTCAATTAGCGATAATGATAATTAATAAAGGGCTAACTCAGGATTCCGTCATAATAGGAAAATTCGAACCACTGATACAACACGTTAGAGAAATAGAAAAAGAGAAAGAGAGAGAAATAGAGAGTAATAAGAAATATCCAAAGAATATTTTTATAAACATGAAAACGATTGACCGACCGTCCCCTTAGTTATCTTACGCGTTTAGCTCTCGTTAATTAAATTTAATTAAATTATAATCTCGAACGTTTTAACTTTCCAGAAGATACATATGTACATGCATACCTGTGTATTTATCTACCTCCATACACATGTACATGTAGTCGATTTCTTGACTACGAGACTTGTGCCACGGCTCGCGGTCTCGACGCGTTAATTAAACCGATACCCATTCGAATTTGCGTTAGAGACGTGTAGGTATATCTGCTATACGAAGGAGAGAGACAATCTCTCTGTCTCTCTTTCTCATTAACTCGTACTTCTAAACACGGGCACGCGGTATAAGGCGTAGTTCTCGATATTAATGATGGCAACGTATCGCTAGTAATGAACACACGCGTAACCTGCCCGCCCACGTGCGTACTCATCTTTTACACATACTAACGTATACATGTATGCACCTATACATCTACATATAGAGAATACATATAGATAGGGGAACGACCAAGTTATTCCGACACAACGACGTGCCGAGTGTTCCGGGTGCCCGCGAGATTTCCGTATCGTGTGAAAAGAAACGGAGAAGGATACGATTCCTTCCCATTCTGCAATCGAGTAGTCGTCTTTCAACGTTATTTTATCGACTTGATACTCGATAAACGAGAATCGACGAAAGCACGCGCGCACACGTGCACCCGACGCTTCGTAGAATTATAAACGTGGCTCGATTTGATACGACGGGATAGCAATACGATCGTTTCCTTTTTTCTCCCTCTTTCTTTCTCTTTCTCTCTCTCTAATTTTAACGGAAGTAACTTTATTATTGATTCCATTCACAAGAAGTTTTGGCAATGTATAAACGTGTGTATGTAGAAAAATATGAGAATGTTCAAAAATATGAGAATATCCTATGAAATAAGTAGAAAATCAAGTAATTTATATATATATATATATATATATATATATATATATGTCAAGAATAATCGGGCTATTAGACTGATGATTTCATTTTTAAATGATTTTTATCATGGTCTTATAAAGATAGCTTGGTTAAACTATATCAATGCATACAAAATGTTCAAAAAATCATTTGAAAATTAAAAAATCGAGAAATTGGTGATTTTAATAAGAGTAACTACGTTATGGCTTCGACATTGTACACATACATAGATGATTTTCAAGAATATCAAAATAACTATGAAATAAATTAAAAATATTTAATAATATAATAGCGCAAATAATTTAATGCGTCTAGAGAATAATCTGGAGATGAAATTGATGAATTTTATGGAAATGACTTTAGCATAGCTTGGATAATGTACATATATATGTAAATATCTATGTACAAGATGTTCGAGAATATGAAAATGTTTATAAAATAAATACAAAAATTTAATAATATAATAATATAAATAATTTGAAGTGCGTAAAGAATAATCTGAAGATAAGATTGGTGATTTTTATGGAAGTGACTTTACTATGGCTTGAATAACGTACATATATATAATAAATATACATCTACAAGATGTTCAAGAATATGAAAGTGTCTATGAACTAGATAAAATAAAAAAAAAATGAAAGAAAAAAAAGAAGGCAAGGAAATTAAACAACATATTAAATTATTGAAAACGGAATCTTCAGAATAATCTACGGATGAGCTAGACGCATATAACGAGCGAGCTTCCTGACATGGAAACAAAATAAAAATGATTGAAACGCGTTTAAAACGATCGTCCGAGCCGTGGTTAGATCGATGACGTTGTCTCGAGCGCCTAGGGCGCCAAAATGTGCCTTTTCGCGAGCACGCACTTGCTGCAATCTACATAAATAGTCATAAAATCGGGTAAAGTGGCGGTGATTAAAATGAAGTTGCTCCTTGTTGATTAAATCTACCCTCTTCATCGAAGCACGCGTACGCATGCTTTTAAACAGGCTCTCGATTTACGTTACTTTCGTAAAGTGAGAGAGAGAGAGAGAGGGAGAGAGAGAGAAAGAGAGAGAAAAATAAAAAAATATTTATTATACTATGCTTGTAAGCATTAAGTATACGCTTCGATACTCGTAAGTTATAAAAATAAATTCAGCGACTTAGTAGACGATACACAGTGAAAATTGAAAATGATTAAGATTTATGTTTATAGCATACATATATATAGAACTTATTATAATAATAAAATAATTCATTTTTATTACTATATATTCCTCAACTCGAATCGGTTAAGATATTTTATTACTCGTGAACAAATAAGCATTTGTTCTTCTCTAAATTTCATTTTATATTTTCAAGCTATTTACAAGTGATAAGAGGAATGATAATAACACAAAATTGTGATATTGACCGTGCAATTTCTATCCTCTTCATTCGACGAAGAAGAGAAAAAGATTCAAGAAGTAGTTACAAAGGCAAGTGGTATAAGTGGTGAAAGAATGAAAGCCTTACTGTGTTCAAAACAAGCGAGAAAAAGAGAGATAGAGAGAGTGAGAGAGAGGGAGAGAGTGTGAGAGAGACAGACAGACAGAAAGAGAGAGAAGTAAGATATAAATTACGAATAAGTAAACACGTCGCTCACGCGATCGTACCGACTCGTTTGCGTACTAAATGGCATAAGCGCATAAAAGAGTCTTTTCTTTATGTTTCTTTCTCTTTCTCACCCTTCCCTTGTTGCCAGCCGTGAAAAGAGAGTCACGCGAGGGAGAAAAATTTCGCTTTGCATGCACCCCATAACGGAACAAGTATATTATACGTGTATTAAACTGCAGATTTTTAAAGCGTATAAACTCGAATACCATGTGTGATATATTATATATATATATAAATATAACAAGCACATCTGCAAATTATGCAAGAGTAAATATATATATAGAGGATGTATCATTATATAAATGACAGTTTTTGTTCGGTGATTCTAAAAGAAATTTTTTTTTCTATCATTATATCTTATCTTTGAAATATTATATCTTTTTAGTAGTACTCGGCTCCGTATAAAAAAATAAATACATACAAAGAGAAATTTCGTTCCTATTATTATATCTACCTTCTTTCAAGTACTATAACTTTCTAATAGTAAATATCCTATATTCTCTATAAAAAAAAAAAAAAAAAAAAAAAGAAAAAGAAAAAATATATAAAAGTACAGAAAATATATATTATGCGTATTAAACCTACCCTTTGAAATACTATAACTTCCTGGCAATGTACTCGTCCTCTATAAAAATAAATTCATTGACAGAAAAAAGAAAAATATAGTATATATATTATACACTCTGTTCTTACTGAAGGACACAGATACGTATCGCTCACGTCTTTTCTTAACGATTAATCGAGAATAAAGACCGACAGGACGCCATAAAACTTGGGAAAGCCGTCGTACGTTTTCATTAAGTAGAACGTATAGATACTTCGTGGAGCTCGACGATCGATAGGCAGTAGCTTTCCTTCTCCGCCCTCTTTGCCGAGAGATCAAGGCGGAATGGCCTTTTATTAATAACCAAGCTTGCCTATCCGAAATGTAATCTCGTAAATAGTAGACCGTTTATAACGAAAGCTCGCAGCAACAACGGTGGTAGCAATGGTGGTGTTGATGGTGTTGGTGGTTTCGGTGGTGGTGATGGTCGTGGTGGTGATGTCGGTGTTAAATCGCAAGAACGCTAGAAGGGAAACTTCCTTGCTCGAAGAGAAACTTCTCGAGTGTCTCTCTACTTAGATCGTACTCTCTTGAATAACGCTTAACGAACTCGAACGTTCCTCAACGTAAAGTGATATCTTCGGTGAACGAGAGCCGACTTCTTTCGAGAAGCCCTTTTACTCTACGGAGTTGGATAGGAAACGTTTGTAACGAGTCTATTCGCGATAATCATGAGAGAAAGTGAATGATACTAGTACGAAGTAGTTTTGACTTTGATTTTAATTATAAAAGCGATACAAACGAAACGTATCGACGCTACTTCAAAAACAAGAGAAAAATATCAGATGAATCTTTTACGATCGATAACGTACTTTTTTGTATAAATCTTCAACAACTGTTCAACTACTAAAAATGTATTTTACGTCTACTTATTCGATATTTGGAATTTTTGAATAGACAAATTAAGAATTGATATATATGGATATTACCTTGTACGAGAACTCGGTCACCTTTCATCGCACGATTGCACAATTCCCTTGTCGATGCTTTTATTTACACAGAAAATATCGCGTATCGTTACGTCGTAATTCCTCGAACGTCCTTGTTACGAGACTGACGACTGGTTTCCATTTCACGCGGTGATCTTTCGGAACACGTGAAGGTGATATATCCGTCATAACTGATATCTTTTCAATAATTTCACAATATTTTTCTTTTAATTTTAATAACGAATTGCTATTAACAACTTTCAATCGTGGATAGAAAAGATTCAATTAAATATATATCCGGATAATGAAGAATTTTTTTTCTATTAATTTCCTTTTATCAATTATAAAGAAAAGAAAGAAGGGAAAAAAAAGAAAAAATTCTAAGACTTTCCAAGAGTTCATAGAGATCGAGTTAAGAACCACTGGTCTAATCATTGATGGCGTTCAACGCAGCAGGCATCACGTTTATCCCTTTAACCGTACGCGTTTGATCCGTAAAGGTGCTTTCGTATCCTGCTGCCGCCATCGTTTGTTACATGCTGGATAGGTATCAATTACGCGAATATTCGCGATTGATTGTACATTGGCACCACTGGCATCGCCGTCAGCGTCGGCGTCAGCGATAGAAAGAGAGAAAGAGAGATCGAACCTTCGTAGAAGGCCTCGATCCGATCGACGATGATTCACGAACGTTCCCATGCTGTCCAAACAGAATCCACGTTACTTTGCGATCAGGAAATGAGCTGCTTCCTCGCGAGAATTCAACGAGTTGCGTGCTAGCGATGGGATTAATTAACGGTCTTAGTACTACTTGATATAACGAGTAATGAATTGAAAGAAAATGAGTACATTGAGTTTGATAGAAAAGAAGAAAAAAAAGAAAAAAAAAATAAAGCTCGTGAAAAATGATGAAAGAGAAAATATTAATGGCACGATAATTTTGTAATTACTCAACTAGCCAAGTTCAAAAAATACACGATCGTATACACTTTGTACAACGATTATATATAATTTCGTAAAAGCTATCGATACGGTACTCTTTTCAACGATTTCGTTCGCATAACAACCAATCTTTTGATATTTTGTGAAACATACTATGATGTAATCCACTTTGGGCATATTAAATCTTCATAGATCGAAGAAGTTCGACGTATCCGCGAAATGAACTATCGTCGTTGATATCTTCTTTCCTTCTGCGGAGAGTATACGTAAATCATAGTCTATGACTAGTGTCGATCATTTCTAGCGGTCTTAAAGATAAAAAGATTTCTACGGTACGATGTACGTGTGTATTTGTCTCCTCCCACTCGAAACCTGCCATCGTCCAATGAAAAAAAAAAGAGAAGAGAGGGAGAAAAAGCAAAACTAAAAATAAAAACTTTTTCCTAATAAATATCAAAAAATATTATATGTAAAAATATAAAAAAAAAAAAAATAAGGACGTAAATTTTTTCAAAACATCCCTTTTTTAAAACATCCAATATAAAATACGGATCTAAGATTAGTAAGGTCTTCCAATACGATAAGGTCGGGCTTACTCGTAAATAGCGAGAAACGTAGGAAGATCTTTTTGACCCTCTTTCAAGTACCTTTTTCACTCCCTTCTCCCCGTTTCACAACCCTTCTACTTTCTTTCGTCCATGGATAATCGAATCTAACGATCTCGAGACATAAAACGACTCGAGCGTGAAACGGTAGACGGTATTACGAGATGACACGCGGACGTTCGCTCTTCTTCTTGGCCGTGACTTTCTGTCTCTCTCGACCTTAGTCTTCCTTGGATTCTCTCTTGGATGCTGCGATAACGATGGACCGGTAACGATCGCGTAGGTACCTACTGCAGCTTGGATATATACATACGTCAAACCTCGCGCATCTTTCTGCGATGCACCAACGTTCTGCTTCATGTATTTTCTATCTTGAAGAAAGAAATAAAGAGAAGAAGGAAATAAAGATAAAAGAGAAAGAGAGGAAGGAAGACAAGGAGAAAAAGAATATCACAGAATGACAATGGGAAATACATCAATACGACTCATCGCTGGACGATTATATCCTTGAACCTTTACTTACCTTCTTTTCCTTTTCGCTATTCTTCTTCTTCTTCTTCTTCTTCTTCTTCTTCTTCTTCTTCTTCTTCTCCTTCTTCTCCTTCTTTTCTTCTCCTTCTTATAATTATTAACATTGACAAACACGAAGAGAGCAAATATCTAAATGACGAACAATTAGATAGCTTTCTCACGCGATCACGTTCTTACCTCGTTTGCGTTCCACAATCAACTGTGAGTTTCTCGCACGTGATCTCACGAAATTACGTTTCAGGAACGAGCAAGGACGTTTATCCAGTTATTTACATACATATAAAAATATGTAAACAATAACGATACGAACGTTCTTCTCTAACAATGTTATCGCTTTATTGACCTTTATAATACGCTTTACTTTGACTCTACCGTACTAAGAAATACCGTACTAAGAAATACTTTTCAATGTCAATATTTCTTACTAATAGAAAAAAAATTAAGTTTCTATTAAATATTCATCGTTTGTTCTCCTCTGTGTTGCGCTTTGTAATAGAGATATTATCCCACCACGCGACGATAGCAAGGATCGATCATATTATAAAATTCTTATATGGATAACCACATACACACTTGCACACACACACACACACACACAGATATGGAGGAAGAATTTTCCGTAATATGGAAACGCAATCTCCATAGAAGCCGCGCAAAAGGAAAGACGCAGCCAGTTCGCAGATAATTCTGGCGTTATCTCTCTCTCTCTCTCTCTCTCTCTCTCTCTCTCTCTCTCTCTCTCTCTCTCTCTCTCTCTTTCTCTCATCGCTCGGCCCTTATTAATCTAAATGCTCTTCGGTCCCAGGAGTATCGTATATGCATTATTCAACTAGCGGTACATACTATCCAACACCTCCATAATAACACCAGGTCCATTTTTCTTTTACCCGACGGCTATGTATCCGGTGCTCGAAGCACATCGACGAGTTAAACGCTCGTCTTGGAATGTCGAGGGAGGTCGTATCTATACACCCATGTTCGAACGTTAATAAGTCTGCAAAAAAGGCAGAGAGAAAGAGAGAGAGAGAGGAGAGAAAGAAAGAGAGAGAAGTACATTGATGAGTTGAACGAACGATAATGCGCTGATATCTCGAGCAAATTAGTACGATGACGAATGTATGACGTTGGGTATGACGTTAACGTAATAACAAATGGTAGTATTTGGCTTCGTTAACTGGTCGAGTCAAATGAAACTTACATAAACCAAGCCTTTCAAATTGTAGATACATGAGTTATTGTATCTTCAAGTTTGACGTGTATGAAAAATTGAAATAGTATATAAGATTAATATTAAGAGAAACGATATTCTTGCCTGGCCCATCAAGCTTATTTTGTTAAATACGAAGTACTAGGAAAATGTAAATTGTATGAATTTTGTAAGGTAATAAAAACGATATATAGATTTGTAATAAATAAGATTTTCGTATTTTTGATCTGCTTTGTTCGTTTGTTTTCCTTTCTTTTTTTCTTTTTTCTTTTTTTTTTTAATTTAGATAAGCAAGAAATTCGATCGTATAACGAACAAAACTGCGTGCTTATCTTACTCGCGCAAGAAGAAAATCAAAGCTGTAATCCATGGAGTTTTTTCGTTTTTTTTTTTTTTTTTCAAGTAGTAACTCCTCACGAGTATTGCGAATCTAGGGAGGATGAGCCGTCCAGGTGTAACAGTTCCGTGTAGATTCTCTCGGACTCATCTCGGCAAGCGCGATGGGTTAAACCAAGTTCTCGCTGTTTAGGCCGGAGGCACTATAGGTGGTCCACGCCCGACACGTTGCACACTATCTCGACTTGAACTGGTGCAGGTTCATTCACCCACGGTTTACACCTCACTGGACACAATACCGAGTGTACTGCGAGTTTCCGATCTAAATGCTCCTCGTTGGCCTTGTATAACGGTTTGTCCTTCGAAGTAAAATTTTTTCTCGATCGATGGTCACAATGATCGATAGAATTCGCGGGATCCTAGTCTCGATCGTAAATAAAACGACATTACAACGATATAACATGACATAAAATGCATTTGATTACGATACATATTGATACGTACGATACATACCTAGTAGCTTTAATGACTAATCTTTTTCAAAATATTATCACGAGTACGCGTTGATATCGCATTCGTAAGTATTATACACAATTATCAGGAAGGCTGATCTTTCTACCTGTCTCTCTCTCTCTCTCTCTCTCTCTCTCTCTCTCTCTCTCTCTCTCTCTCTCTCTCTCTCTCTCTCTCGATCACTATATGTATCTCTTTCCATTCCTCTCTCCATCTGCCTATACAAGTAAGATGA
>NC_057685.1:15879645-15934645 GCF_014466175.1 Vespula pensylvanica
AGGGTGTTTCTAAAGATTATTAGCTCATTAAACTAATAAATTAAAGGAAAAGTTTTTCAGCAAAAAATTTGCTTATTCGGACGCATGGCAGCATGCACGCACGAACTTATACGCACATACACACACACATATACACTTATTACTTTTTTCTTATTATTAATGTTAATAATGGATCTATCAATGATAATAAAACAGGTTAATCAAACATGTTCTCTCATTTTGGTAACACCCTGTATAATCGACGTTCTGAGAATCTAATAAATAATAACTCTTCTCTTAAAGTAATCAGCCTCGAAAAAGAAGGCCGTCGATGGTCGAACGAGAAGTTTACGATTTCATATCTGGCATCTAAATGAAACTATAATTAATATTTCGAACAACTTCGAGACGTTCCTTCTCGATCCCTCGACATGAGAATCGAGATTCTTACGAAATACATTTCGTCTTCTCTTCCATTTTCTTCTTCTTCTTTTTTTTTCCAACGAATGATACTCTTCTGAAGTGGGACGTTAACAACGACGAAAATATACATGTCGTTTTCCATAAACGAGAAGAGAATCGTGAGAGTTCCATGGTTGATAAAGTCTCTCGGTCCAGTAGCTGTGCCTACCGGCTACTTCTTGTCCGCGATAATAATAATGGTTGGTGATTCGAGCGGGGTAGCAGCACCATTGATAGACCATATGGCGTGTGCACATTCCATGGATTTAATTGCCTTATATCGCGCAAGAGTATATACCGCAAGTTACGAGAGTGAGCGAGAAAGAGAGAATGAGAGAATGAGGGAATGATAGAATGAGAGAATGAAAGAGAGTAAGAGAGAGCAAGAGAGAGAGAGAGAGAGAGAAGGGACAAGGGGAACCGTCGATCCTCTCGACGTACTCGCACCGATGAATAATGAGTACTCGGTATATAATGCGTTTACCGACTGATATCTTCTCTGACTGATCGAACGATCTTCGATCGTGTATATTCTTGAATACTTTTCGTTCGTAAATTTTTCTCGCCAAAGTGGTACTTAACGCTCTTACTATCTCAGATCTCATCTCTCGATAGCCAATTTCTAGAGATCTAAATTTCTACGTGACATTTAAGAACTCGACAGCTAGAGAGAATCTCTCATGAGTATTCATCTCCGTTTATCCAAACAGCATGCTAACAGCACGAATTCGTTGATTTCATTTATCACAACTGTAGCTTTACGTAACGATCGATGCGATCTACCTAAGAAATATAACTATATAACCACATATGTATACTCTTATATACTTACATGTAAATCGATTGTCGATCGAACGCACGATCACATTAAATGTTAATGTATTTACTTGTTCTATGAGTATTACGTAAAAGACTGCTTTCGAATGTATTTCTGTGGACTTTGGAACTCATTATTTTTTGTTGGATGCTGATGTATTAATATGGATCAATTAATGAGAGAGACAGAGAGAAGAATTTTAAAATCACTTAGCCATGTAATTTCATATTTACGTAACGAACAAGAGGACGACGATCAGATATTCCAAAATGTTCGTATTTTACTACAAAGATTTGCATGCGTTTGAGAGCATACGCGTTTATTGCAAAAGATTTCATGGGGGGTCGGGAAGGTCATCGTACTTCTACGTACTTCTTTTTCTTCTTTTTCTTTTTCTTTTTCTTTTTCTTTTTCTTTTTCTTTTTCTTTTTCTTTTTCTTCTTCTTCTTCTTCTTCTTGAAATTCTCATTAACTGGCTTATCCTTTCGAGACTGCATCATTGCTCGAGCTATAAAAGATGATTTCGACATTTCAAATCGGGTTCTTGAAATTGATATGCTAAGCAGATAATCATAATGATAATGATGATGATGATGATGATAATAATAATAGTAATAATAAACGTACCAGTTCATTGTGCAACGTAAATGCATATGACGTGATAATTATCTTTGATAAGAAGATACGTAGTCGAATAAAAATTTTGATTGTTTAGATCGAAGATAATCTTCTCGAAGGCCCGATTTGGAAATTTAATTATTAAAAATAAAAAAGTAAATGCTTTAAATATTAAAGGTCGATAAATGCAGCTTTCTTGAATGAGTTAATTAACGGGCTACGTAAATATTGATTATTAAAGAAGCATCGTGGAGATTATATTTTAATCTACGTTGTTCGCTATACCGTCAAGGAGTATTCGCAGGTGTTAATGAAAACGTTAAATAAACACCATGTTCGTATATAAATTGTATCAAACATCGACTCGGGCTATTTTTAATGGATCTGATTTGGTAAAGAGATCCATCGATCATTAAAGAAAAAATAAAAATTAACGTAAAAATGGCACGCAAAACTCTTCCAATCATCGCTTGTCTTTTGGCTGCCGCCATTGGCGTTGGTAAATTGACGTTGGATCTATAAGAAAAAAAATATATACATATTTTTCTTTTCCTTTTTGTAATTTTATCAAAAATTTTGAAATTCTTTTATCTAATGAAACATACGTTCGAATTTGTTTATCAGTATACGGTGACGCACCTGAAGCTTTAATCGGCGCTACAGTTGCTAGAAATAACGAATTTCCATACTTGGTATCCATCAGAGTGAATAATAATCTACATTGTGGTGGTGCTATCATTGGTCAGTATCACATTCTCACCGCTGCTCACTGCGTTGTACCTCTATTAAACAAAAAACCTGGTGAGGTAACCATTGTTGCTGGTACAAACAATCTTTACCTTGGCGGTCAGTTTTACAAACCAGATCTTTATATCCCTCACCCTGACTATGACTCCGACGATACTTGGGTCAATGACATCGGTGTAATCAAGGTAAGTTGGCTAACGAATTTAAACTCGAACAGAATTGAATATTCTATGTCCATATCTTTTTCATGTTTAAGACATACTTGGCATAATCGTTCGTTTCACTAAATTCATAGAAATTTGATAAGAATCAAAAAATTCGTTCTAAATCTTTACGTTTTGAAAATATATCGCACGTTTGGATTATCCTCGAAAGATTTTCTTTCGTTCGCTCATTCATTCTCTCTGTTTCTTTCTCTCATTGTTCCTTCGTATTCTCAATATCTAAAATATCTCATTTGTCTCTATTTTTTACAGCTTTCCAGCCCAATCCAATTCAATACTCGCGTAAAATCTCTTGCTCTGCCAAACTCACCACCACCGGTTAACGTTCAGGCTTTGATCGGTGCTTGGGGTGCAACATCTTCACCACCAAAGAACATATCTCCTTTAGTCAGAAGACTGGGACTTAGAGTATTGTCTAAAAAGGAATGTGAAAGCTACTTCAATAATATAAAAATCATTTCGAGCCAAATCTGTACTTTGGTTACTAAGGATATTGGAACATGCTCTGTAAGTGTTGATAATTCGTGAAATTACATTTAAACGTTTTTATTATTAATTATTGAATTTAATTAAATATTCATTATTTTTAGGGTGACAGTGGCAGCCCATTGGCCTACAATCATCGCGTAATCGGTATCGTCTCCGGTGGAATTCCTTGCGCCCAAGGATTGCCTGACATTTTTACTAACGTTTATAGTTTCCTTGACTTCATCAAAGACGCCATGGCTCGTTAAATTGAATTTAACAACTTGTATTTTACGCACAAACTAATGATTTCATGATATATTTCCATCATTATATTTTCAATAAATATTTTAATCGATACATTTAATCCGTTTCTTCGATTTTATTTAATATTTTTAATATCTCTCATAGTGTCTCCTTTTCCTATCTTTTACTAGATCAATAATATTAATTATACCGATAACTCGATAATGTATTTATGATATTCTTAAAATAAACTTCTTAAAATATTTAGAATTTCTAAAGCTCTTAAAATATTTATTTAATGTTAATTATTGAATTGCCATTTATTTAAAGAATTATTTAATATTAATGATTGAATTGTCATTAAATATAATTAAAATTGTTTATTATCGTTCTTTGAAATATGATTAAATAGAAATAAAGTTATATGTGATAATAATGATTAACACAGTGTATCGGTTGATTTCAGATTCGTTTCGATTTAAAAAAAACAAATGCGTTATGTCTCGATGATTTATTTTTTAATATATTCGTTATACATCTACAAATAGTATGGGTAAATATTGAATTCGATCGAGACAGCTTTATTTGAATGATCAGAAATGATATGAAACTTATATATATGGACGATAAGCGTGTTATCTCAAAAGTGTTCGCATCGATACTTAATTAATTTGCATATAATTACAGATAAAAATATCTATAATTCTTATGTCTTCATTCAATGAAGTTTGTAAGACTTGTCATGTATATTTGTATGTATATATATATTTGCAATATAATTAGCTCGAAATTTTTAAAAAGTTTATTGATATATCAAATATTAACCACTAAAATATTATATATTATTACATTTACTTTATTTAGTTACTTTGTATTATTGTGTTATCATACTTAATAAAAATAAAAATTGTTTTTTCAATAGTTATATATTTATTTATTTGTTTATTTATTTAATAATATTTACCAAGAAATTTACAAATATCTTGAGAAAATATGTGTTACTATTCCAAGTCGACATGATCAATCATTGAATCCTTTTTTTTCTCTTCAACGTGTTTGAGAAATGAAGGATAAAAATTATTATAAACAAAAAATTGGAACAAAAAATTATTTGAAGATTGTATATATTTTAAAAATTAAATGCTTCATAAATATAGCGTGGCATTTCTAATGAAATTAAGATGAGAAGAAACTTTGGTAAAGACATCAGGTTTTCCAAGAGCACAAGGAATAACCCAAGAAACAATACCAGCGAGATTACCGTTATAAGTAAGCGGGCCACCACTGTCACCCTGTGAATATAAAAAAAAAAAATGATATTGATAATTATCAATTTCACAATCACAATTAATTATTAGAATTAATTAAATAAATTTTGCTCACCTGGCAAGCACCGATTCCTTTTTGATTAAATGCGCAAATATGACTTGGATAGATCTGTAGCGTGTGTTGTCTTTGGCACAAACTATTATTTGTAGCATACAAATCGATCTTCAATAATGCATTAGAAATTGGACCTTTCGCATAAATTCTACCCCATCCACTCAAACGAAGTAAACTATTGTTTGGTACTTCCAAGCCAAGCAATGGAATAGGTTTCTGTAAGCTGTTGAAAACCATGGGATATTGTAGCTGCAAAGATAAGATGTTGTTAGAAAAATTGTTTAAAAAAAAAAACATTTGTTTAATATTTTATCAGAAAGAATAAATTTAAGCGTCGATGAATTTTTTATAAATAATTCGTAATTACCCTAATCACAGCGACATCGTTGACCCAAGAGGTTTGCGATGTACCTATGTATTTAGGATGAACAATAACAGATGTGACATTGTGAAATTGACCACCATTATTAAGATAATTAGTTCCAGATACAACGGTATAACGAGGATTGGGAAGATGCCACTCGTTAACACAATGAGCTGCAGTAACGATGTGTCTCGAAGAGATGATACTTCCACCGCATACGTGATTGTTATAGATTCTGAGGGAAACTTGATAGGGAAATTCACCAAGAGCTGCACGATTACCTCCTACTATACGTTCGGGTGCTTCGGCGTATGCTTTTGTATAAACAAACAAATGATCAATTTTGAAGTATATAAGACAAAACGAAAACAAAAAATTCCAACAAAATTAGAATGACGATAATTTAATTCTAAATAATAATGATCCAATTTATCGTAAGACATTATTCTTGAAATGAAAGTTTCATTCGTCTGTCGATTAGAACTTTCTTTTTTTTTTTCTTTCTTTTACCTCTAGCAAGAACACCAAGCACGAAAAGAGCCAAATAGAAGCGACACATGATGATGAATTTAATGATTTGATAATAAACGAATTGAAGAAGAATCTTCTCTTATATATATATATATATATATATATATATATATATATATATATATATATATGTATATACACATGTATAAATACATACTCGTAAATTTGTACTTATCAATGTCCTTGATTTGCAGCTGTCTTTTTTTTCTAAAATAAACAGATCCACAAAAACGTACGTCATCTTCATTGTAGACAATGATAACGTTGATTAGGTTTAATTAAAACGTAATCGTCTGCATTAAAGAAATAATATACGAAATTACAAAATCAATTCATCTTTTTTTCGTTGATATGCTTCACTAATCTTCGTTAAACTTTCTTTCGTAATAAATCAATTATTGCACACAAATATAATCGTGAGATGAGTCAAAAAAACGCTATAAAAATTATTGATAAGTTATTTTATTTTATTAGTAATCTTTATAGATCTTTTTATTTTATTTGACTTTCATTCGATATTTAATAATCTACCTAACAATAAAAGAAAAATACTGTTATATACTGTTTTATTAAATTTGGTAAAAAATTAAACGTGACACAATTTACTCTCGAACTACCGATCGATCGAGAATGCAAACCTATCCAAAAGGAAGGAAGACTAAGGTGATTAATTAATGGCGTCGGCGTGTTCTATGACGTCATCTGCTTCAATGCTCTCCGTTTGGAACTGTTTTTGAAACATGTGGGTCAAATACAGAATTACCCATAGATTATATTACTTTCCTCATATAACAATAAACAGAAAAATTACTTTTTTAGAATTCAAATAATATTTCGAATGATTGAGCGATTTAAAATTCGTCTAGAAAAAAGACGAACTTCGTTTCGTCTCGTAAAACATATTTTTCCATTTATTTTATACTTCGTATACACGCGCACGCTATATTATATTACGTAAAAATGTTCTCATAATTTTTCTTGTGAAAAAAGAAAAACTAAATAAAAAAAAAAAAAAAAAGAAATAAAAAAAAATAAAAAAGAAACAAGAAAAAGCAGAGTGCATAAAAGTATCGTACGATCTTCTTTTTTGTTTTTTAAAAGAGCGTGGTAATTCGCCTTTCTCTGTCACCCTTCCAACTTGGCAAGCTTTAGCACAGGCGCCCTTCTGTCGAGTGACGTAACCAGAGAAAGTATTATCAAGGGTAGTCGTGAGATCACCTCGTGTGCTGTGCATGCGGGTCAGTGGAGCACAGGCGTCGCGACGCCGCGCGTCGACGGAGCTCTGTCTCCTCTGTTTTTCATCTCTTAGTTTTGATTAAAAACATCACGTCAAACAAACAAAGGAAAAGATAAAGAAAAGAGAAAGAATCTCATGGAAGCTGAGAGGACAAATCTCGAAGGATATGGCACTCGTCAGATGTTGTCTAGAAGCTGAGGCACCTGAAATTTTTGGATCACTTATACAAAAGTGTACCGATCCAGGTTGTAAGTACATTACTCGTTCGTTTACATTCACTAAATCATCTTCATTCGAAATGAATATGAGTTTGATATATATAAGCGATACAGAATGAATCACGAGAAGCATCACGATCGTTGAGTATGATCTATAATCAAAAAAGTTTTTTAGAGAGTGTTGGATCAAATGTTACTGTGAAATAATTCCAAATTATTATCATATTAAAGTGACCAAGAAGAAAGTTAAATATTTCGTTTCTTATGGTTCACCCTGTATAATCTATGTAGACTTTTAAATATACATTTAAACTGTCTGTGTCATGTGTGTATTTAACTAATGAACACGTTATATGTGATTCAGCTTGCATAAGTATGTTCTATGTTGACGCAAATTAAATAAGTAATATACTTATGTAAGTAAATGTAATATTAATGTAGATATACCTATATATATATAAGGTATATTTATTTATATTAATATTTATACGTTCTGATATGATGTATTCATAAATCTATTTCTTTCCATTTGTCTTTCTAATAAAAAATTAAAACGTGTCGTTATCATTGTCTTACTTGACAATCTAATTTAAAATGCGAACGACATTTTGTAGTCTCCCTTTTTTTCTCTATCTTTTTCTTTCTCTTTCTTTCGTAATAACGTATAACAGAGAACATTATTATAAAAGAGAACGAATTCTAAAAAAGTTTTCTGTTTTACTATTAGAACGTTAATTGTCGTAAAATTGTAGATTATAACACGAACACGTTTGCAATATCTATGTTTCCTGTTTGTGTCTGTACGTGTGTGTAATCAAGTGTCGAAACTTCTTTGATGAAAATACTGTATATGGGTCAATGAAATGGAATTTTCTATCGTTCGTCAATGTTAAAAATATGTCTTCATCAATGGAGCGCAACTCTGACGCAAAAATACTTTTCATTCTTTCGAGTATGTTCAAGCGTCTAATACGTGCAACGATTTCTAAACGTGTATGGTCACCGACTTAGTCCCACACATCAATGTTCAATAATAATGAAGAAAGTTCTCTTGACATTGAACATATCTTATCGGATTATCAATAAAAAAAAAAAAATGTATAACTTTATTAAAACGATATTGTCTTGTTCGTTTGCCGTTTTCTTCGAATAAATTAAACGATCGTCATTTTTTGAGTGAACGAATAATAAAATAATTCGATTATATATATATATATATATATATATATATATATATTAATTGTTTAATAAAAAATTAAAAGACACGACTTGAAATAAATAATTTCTAAGTAAGAAAAATTAAGTCGAGTTTTTTCAAGCTTCGACATTGAAAATAATCATGTTTTTTCAATGATAACTTTTAATATTTATCTTGAGTTGTCGTATTATCTTAAGAAAAACGTTCGTATTATCTTTCAACAGCAAAGCATTTTCTATTCACGATATTATTGATCGTTTCTGCAAGGATGACCAATCGTCTTAAGTAGCGTTCAAACTATGTGCGCGTGCTATTATTGATTTCCGAAGACTTACATCGACGTGGTAAAATTCCCATGGCTATTTCAAAGTCTAAAAACATCCTTTTTATCGTTGAATATCTATGTGTATACGTAAGTACGTACACATATATCTACCATATATGATATTAAAATTAAATTTACATTTTACTATTAAACTTAAATATTATACGGTGATGCTATTGTTTATGTTTTACCGTGAACAATACCAAGATTTTCTAGTCTGCTAAGACGATAATTAATTTATTCATCATAAATCTACTTAGCGATACCATTAATTCTCAATGAGCTCTTGTTAATGTTTAATTCATGACGTTTCGTCGTTCGCTCTATTACTATTTGCATATAAATGTTCTCTCTCTTTCTCTCCCTGTCTACCTCTCTCTCTCTCTCTCTCGATATTATTCTAATACCTTGTAATACGTTCTATCTTTAACTATTCTAATCACGCAAAAAGATTATTCTAAGACACACTAAAAAAATATGATTACTCATTCAAAAAGAAATAGCCAAAGAAATACTATATCATTCAAAACTGTTTCATTCATGAAAATAAGAATAATGCTGCCATCGAACGGATCGTTGCACAAACTGCAATTACAATAATGTTAGTTCTGTCAGTAAAAAAATATTATCATACAACAATGCATATCGAAATATTTTTTAAACAATTAAATAAACTACGTATCGTTGGTGTTACGTTTATGATCATTGTTATTATTAAAACAACGTTTAGTAACAACAATCGATAAAGAAGATCGCTGGACGCGTGGTATATATTTTCTTAATCGAATCAAAAATTGCAACTTGTTGGTAATACAGTACATAGGAAAATAAATTATTTCTCTTTCTCTCTTTTCCCTCTCGCGACTTTACCCGACCGATAACGTCTGTAGAAATCGAAGAACGTTCATGTTGAATGCGTACGACTTATTCTCCTCAAAATGTTTGGTGAATACTGCAGTTTCATGATTGTTGTCATTCATTGTTATCTCGACTATTCTTGAGAATTCATCAATTCGATCAAGTCACATTGTAACGTTATTTTAACTTCCTTATAAATATATTTTATCTAATGAAAATTCTCTTTCATTTGTATTAGGTTGCTGCTGGTGTTGTTCCGCGTTACGCCCAAGGTACAAGAGACTGGTTGACAACATCTTTCCTGTCAACCCACAGGTACTTTATTTTTTATAATTAATTTTTAGCTGTTAATACCATTAGGTGTTTTTTGATGTTATAATATTTAAGTATATCGGATATAATAGGAAATTTGACAATATTTTAGAATTTAATGTCATATAAATATATAGCTCTTTTGTGCAAAGTATATCTACTGGTTGCTATAACTATAGACATCAGTCAAAAAATAATCAATATTTGTATCGAAGTATAAAATCAGTTATGATGTAAAATAAAAATATCTTGTAATATAGGATGGCCTGGTTAAGAATAATATGGAAAAGCTGACATTTTATTCATTGAGCAGTCCTGAAAAATTAGATAGAATAGGGGAGTACTTATTTCAAAGAGCTTCCAGAGATATATACAGGTAAATATTATATAATTCTATCTGCAAGGAATGTGTCAGCATTTTTAAAAAAATTAATGTGAATTATTTAGTACCTGTCATTATCTCTCTTATGTCATTTTTAATTGTTTTGCATATAATAGGATTGTAATTGAAACATTTTGTAAATGATTGAAAAAATAAAAATACTGACAACTTGTTATTTAACTAGTAAAATGAATTAAACGTAACAAAAATGATTTAAAAATCTTTTAATAGGAGAAGAAATGGATTTGTGGTTATTGCCATGGAAGCAATGGATCAACTCTTAGTTGCATGTCATGCTCAAACTCTTAATTTATTTGTTGAAAGTTTTTTAAAAATGGTCCAAAAATTACTAGAATCTACAGATCCACAATTACAGATTCTAGCAACTCAATCTGTAAGTAAACATTTATCGTGTGGATAATTAAAACAAAAAAATATATAACCAGTATACTAAGTATTTATTTATAATGTTCTTTTATATATATGCATGTATGATGCTAATGATATCGTTTTGGTTCTATTATGTTTATTTATAATACAAACTAATCATATGTTTCAATTCAGTTGAACAAAGTCCTGGCTTCTTCCAGTTTGTCAGATTTGCCAACATCGAAGAAGACACGCCGTCTTATCACACACGTTACGATTTCTTTGTATCAAAATACTCTGCAATGTGCCACTCCAATCACGACGACCCCACTATTCGCAAACAAATCAGACTTGCAGGAATCCAAGGATTGCAGGTATAATTTTATATAACTATATATATGTGTGTATTTATATATCATTATGATTTATATAATTAATTAAAATTATTCACAGGGTGTTGTAAGAAAAACTCTTTCCGATGACCTAGTAGAGAACATTTGGGAACCTGTTCATATGGATAAAATTGTACCTTCATTATTATATAATATGCAAAATACAAGGTCAGTGAAAATCAAATAAAACAGACTATATTTATATTTCATGAACATATCATTTTACAGATATGCCAATAAGGAAGATGCAACACCAGAATGCACAACCGAGGAGAGATCCGATCCACCACAATTTGCAGAAACTTGTATGCGAGAACTCGTTGGTCGAGCTTCATTCGGTCATATTCGATGTGTCATCAGACCTGTCTTAAGGTACGATACATTTTTTCTTCGTAGATAATACAATTATTAAATAAACGTCCGAATGAATTATAATAAAAATTTTTTTTCAGACATTTGGATAATCACCAGCTATGGGTTCCCAATTATTTTGCTATTCATATTTTTAGGATAATAATGTTCTCTATACAGGTTGGTTAAATAGTAAAACATAATGTGTAACCAAGAAATGTCTTTTTAATTTTAAAGTAAATTTTTATTTCCAGTCACAATATTCTTACACTGTTGTCGAAGCTTTAATGACTCATCTTGATGATCATTCAAAATCATCTCCAAAAATACGAACGAGCATTGCAGATACATTATCAAAAATTATTTCAATAGCAGCTGGAGAGAGTGTTGGTAAGATCTAGATATTATAATTGGTCTATGTAGAAAAAAAATCTAAAATATTTAATTGTTTTATATACATTTATTTAAGGTCCTTCTGTTTTGGAGATCATCAACTCGTTATTATCTCATTTACGTGTTAGTGTAACAAGAAACCAATCATCCAGCAATGACGAGCAGTTATATCAAGAAGCTCTTATTAATGCTCTTGGAGAATTTGCAAATCATCTTCCAGATTATCAAAAGATCGAAATAATGATGTTCATAATGAGTAAAGTTCCTTATAACCAAACAGATCGTATAATTTCTGTTGGTAAGGGAGACGTTCTACTTCAAAGTATTCTTTTAAAATCTCTCTTGAAGGTAAATTATATTCATATTGTTAACTATTTGATATAAAATTCTTAATAAAAATTATTAATTTATATACGCGTTAACGTTATTATAGGTCGGTACAAAATATAAAACGATTCATTTAAATACAACGTTTCCACCAAGTTTCTTAGAACCATTGCTTAGGATGTCCCTGGCATCAGATGCTGAAATGAGACTCTTGGTACAAAAAATATTCCACACGTTAATCGACAGACATAATAATATTGCAAAACTTGCAAAGCCCACGTAAGTTGAGTTAGTTAAGCTATGTGTCAATCGGTATAGTCGGCAGATGTTTCTATAAATATTTTGTTTTATTTGGCAGCGTGAACGTTGCCGAACTCGATCTGGTAGTCGAAAAGTCGTCCAGGCCGGACGTTATATTTATTCGAAAACATGGACCTGAAATTTATCTAGCACTTTATGAATCACTAGAATTAACAAGCAATACTGTTGAAAATGTGGAATCTATATATACTACTTTAGCTTTACTAGTCGTAGAACTTGCTTCTGAGGATACTATTCTAGAGCTATTAAGATTAGTTTTGAGTCTTCAAGATCTAGCACTAACAAGCGGCCAAATAAGTGTTACATTGAAATTCAATTTACATGCTATTGTGATTAGTCTACTTGTTTTGATTTCTTACGTTTGCAATATTACTTCTCTTATGGATTATGCACAAAAGGTATTTGCTATATAAATGTACATGATAAGATTATGATGATATATATATATATTATTAGAACCAATAATTCATAAAAAATTTCTTTAGGTCGTTGAAGCTCGCCGAAAGGAAGCCCCACATCTATTGCCTAATTTACAATCTCAGTATGATAGTAATTTATCTCCAAGATTAGCAGCTACGTTATTAGTAGATCAAACTGTAGTAAGTGAATGTCTGAAAGGTGCTGGGCTGGATAGTGGAAAACTCCAGCAAGGATCTGGTTATAGTAGTACTTCTTTACAACATAGGTAATATAATATTAATTATTTTTATTCCGTATTCGACTTATATTTTACCTATATAACATATATACGTCCTTTTGAAAGGCATTCCTGGGTTGATAGCGCAGGACGAAATTCATTGGCTGATATTAACTCTGGTACTGGAGAACTGGACAGTGGAGGTTCATCTCCAGGTGTTCAAAAGGTACATTTTTTATTAATTATAATAATTATTATTGATAATACTAATGTCGTTTATTGCTTTATTAGAAACTACCTGGCGAAGAGTTAACATTCGAAAGCATGAAAAGAATTTTGACAGAAACTAATAACAATAATGTAATAGAAGAGGAAAAACGAATCCAACTTTCACAATTCTTCCGAAGTGCACCATTCCAAGATCTTGTATCTATAACACAACCAAAGGTATTGAAAACGAATCGTTTTAACTTATGAATGTATTAATATCAACGTGCGACGAAATCATATTAACTATGTTTGATTATAGCATGACGTTTTACAAAGTAAACTGTCGGAAATATTTAATACGTTGACGGTTGATCCACGCAATATAATCCCAGGAGGACCGCAAGCAGATGCCAAACCTAGTCAAACGCCAGCTTATGAAATACATTTTCCAGAATTATTTGTTTATTAGAGAAAGGTAAACGTATAAATATATATAATATATATGATATATAATATATATATATATAAGCATATATATATATATATAAATATGTATATGTATATGCTTCTTTTATTATGTTATAAAGGTAATGTTATTATCACTCATGGAAGTCAATTACAATTTACAATATTTATTTACATTATCGTACTGCAATGCATACGTATATATGTATAATTTGTGATATATATTTTTATATACAAGAATATTTTTATGACTTGAAAGTGACACCAATTCATTTATCAATTACAAAATATGGGATAATATATCTTAATAATTAATATTATTTAATATGTTACGTTTCTTCATTGTTTCACAAATGTTGTTATTTAGAATAATAGCTGAAATTTAATATTGGTATTGACTTAGTATGGGAATAGAATTTAATCAAATATTTCTGTTGTATAAGTATTTATTTGCAGCACATATTGTAAAACATTAGTAATGTAGAATGTAAAACACTAAGTACAAGTGCCATGCTGGCACATATTAATAGTGCTTGTGTATTTATTATCACTATGTATGTACATTGATGCATAAAACAAAAATTGAAAAAATGGAAAAACAAAATTTTACTGATCTATAAAATAAAGTAATTATTCCATATTATATTGTATAGTTATATTTGTTTTTGCATAAGTTAAAAAGTGTAGAACTTAAAAAATGTAACAGAAAATGAATTTCTAAGAGTTAGTAAAAGAACAATAAAATTTAAGATATTACCTCTAAAAATATACTATGACATATATATCCATACCACCTAACCCAAGAGAATTACATTAGTTATTCAGTAAGTTCAATTTTTTATTGAATTTTAAAATGTAAATATTTATGACTATTACATCGTTAGTACAATTACACTTCGTGTGATATTGAAAATTTTTGTACAAAATATGCAGATGATTATTTACCAAATGCTAAGTAAATGGAATGAACAGATTGTATTTTCCAAATGTTTTAAGGTTTAATTATTCAACCGCTCATTGCAGGAACATCTTTAAGCAAACTATGCAAGTTAAGTAATATCATTTTAAAAGATAATTAAATATTAATATATTTAATATAGTCCCATAATTCATATTGTGGATATAATTTTTTTTAGCTTTATTCCTTCATTTTATCTCCTATTAATATTTCTACTGTAAATTGTGATCAGAGATAATGTTTTTTCTAAAAATATGAGCGATTGAATTGTTGTGTACAAAGTGCCGTCTGTACAATGACTACTTAAAGTAATAAATTTCAAAGCGCTTCCTTAGTTTTCAGATATTTAGGTGTTTGGTCGGTACAAATATACTTTGTAGAGTATTCTAAGGCTCCACTTTCAGCAGCTCCACATCGAAGATAAGAACAGAATTTGGTGGAATAGTGTGTCTTTGTCAAGGTTAATATAAATAAATATTTATAAATAAACAACGTACAATAATACTAATAGAGAGATAATCATTTCATAAAACAATAATTATAATATATTGCAATTATATTATATTTATCTTTGTATTAAAGGATATACTCCTGGGTGTCCTCGACTACCATAAGCAAAGTCTGGTGAACATGTTAGCCTAGCACGTTCTCCAACACACATTTGAGCCACACCTTGATCCCAACCTTTAATTACCTCTCCTCTCCCGATTCTAAATTTAAATGGTTTTCCACGGTCCCTGCTAGAGTCAAATACCTTTCCATTGTTCAAGGTACCTATGATGTAATTTGAAGCATATTACGACTGAACAAATCACAAGAGATAAGATCATATCTCTGTATGATATAAATTTCTTATATTTATAAAAAAAACTTAAAAGTGTTTTCTTTCAGAATCAAGCTGATATTTATCAAGGAAAAAAGAATTATTCGTAACGTGACTAATGGCCATAAAAATTACAACCTCGTTATCGCAAATAATAATATAATTTAAACATATTTATAAATTCTATATGCACATACATACATACACACGCGCGCGCGTGCGCGCATCACATAAAATGATAAGAAAATATGATTTATACCGAGGTTAACTCATAAATTATAATACCTGTGTAGTGAACGACTACAGTTTGCCCCGTTTTGGGATACGTTTGACCTGCAAATATAAATAATTTCGTATTGCGAAAAAATATATGGACGATGGGTGTTATTAATTCAAGTACATGACTCGCATAAAAGTATTCCAATGTCGACATTCACTAGTACGATCATTGAGCACGAAGACAAAAAAATATTGGAAAAATAATTTTTATCCGAAAATATGCAGATGGACGAAACGTGTTTACGAGCATTCCGCATTGAAGTATATCGGAAAGAAATAATGTAGATAAAATTTTTACAATTCAATAGAGTAGGGGAAAGGCAGGTAAGAAATAAGAAATCAAAAGAATAATTACCATCACCGGGAGAAAGAACTTCGACATCCACGCCCATGATTGCTTTCTTTTCACTGTAGAATTACTTAACTTGTTCAATAAAGGTCTACCTAAAATCCGTTAGAGCGAAGAGGATCGTCAAGACCGGCTAGCAGAAATCGTATAAACGTGCTTTCCGCTAACTTAAGAGACGATTGGAGACGATCCTAAGCCAATGCCGCTTGTTGAAAAATAAGGTTCCTTAGAAACCCCTGGATACCCCCGCACTAGGAAAGAAATATCAATTGTTCAAATCGCCGACAGAGGCGCTACTATCGTGCTACTTCCTCTTGAATTGTTGTGATCGATGGTAACATTTCCTGGCGCAACATTTAAATTTTTTATATACTTGCTTTTCCTTATTATATACATATATTATTGTATTAAAATCGAATTAATTAAAGATTATCTTATATTAACAGATCTTTTATTATTTTATTTTTTTACAATGTTCTCATATATGTATGTATATATATATATGTATATAATATATATATATTATATTATATATATATATATTATATATATGTATATATATAATTAATATCAAGTACTTAGATCACAGGAATGTATCACAAAATAAAAATAATTTTTCGAAGAAGTGGATACATATATTTTATCGATATAAATAAGAATTACTGAAATTTTCTTATTCCTATTAAAAAAGATTAAATCAAAAAGTGATGTTTCAGAACTAGAATAATAAAATATAAAACTAAAATATAAAAAGTAAAGATTACAGAGTAGCGAGGAGCGATATTAGACCTTTGAAATTATTTCAATATTTAAGTACTTATTAAAAATAACAAAATATTTATAAATACTATGCACCATGGAAAAAAGCTTTTATGATAATGATGCAAGTACATGTGTTAAATGTACTTGTACATATATACGAAATATAAATATATTACGAAAAATATACAATAAGTTAAATATTGCTTGTCATTTATGATTCAATTTCAATAAAAAAAGAATATCAAATATATTCTTAAACATAACTTATAATGATAACACCTTTATATACCCGTATACTGAAAGAATGATAGAAACACCTATAAACCTGCGATTTTTAAGAAGAGGAAATATTATAGTATACTATAAAAGTATATTGGAAAATGGAACACATATAAAATTATATATTATTTTGATGGATTCTCTTTAAGGCCTCCAATTTAAACATGAATTTCACACCTAATGTTTCCAATACTATTTTTTTTTTTTTTTTTTTTTTTTTATAAACATGATTTCTTGAGAGACTTTCATCTTCAAATCAAGGAAATTTTTTTTCTATTCTAAAAAGACTAGTAATTATATTAAATTATAAGAAGTACACATTTTATCTTATAGTAACATATAGAAATAGTATATATGGATGGTTTTCAAAAAGATTCAATTGGATACTTTTTTAAAATCTATGATTAGTATGTCTTCTTCTCTGGAGAAAAAATTCTTTCTAAGAGGGCCCGTGTAATACTTCCTGGTATCTGTTGATGTTCCTTTATTAAAGTTTCTACAGCTGTAGCAACCTAAATATTATATAAGATGGAAACATTTTTTTTGAAAGGAATATATATTATAATTTTATCAAGGAAGATAATTTGTTTTATAAGATAAACTTAAACTTAAGATATATTTAAATCTTTTATATTGTTTACCTTTTTTTGTAATTGTTCGGGTGTAAGACTCTCGTCATAAGGAATTGGTTTACCTACATATGTTATCATTTTTACAGGGAAACCACCATAAATTGGAACAACTGGGAATTTTGTTGCTGCATATATACGTAATAGTATTCTACGACCCCAAGTTACTGTTCTAAATGCCTCTCTAATATTCCTTGTAAATATCGGGATTATATTCTGCAATGTAATATAAATATTATGATCTAATCAAATTAATATTGAAATGTTAACTATATGATATAACACATACCACTTTAGCATCTAATGCAACTTTTGCAAAACCTACTCTTTTTTTCCATAAAAGTTTATAATAAGAGTCTCCAAACTGTGCTTCATAAACACCTCCTGGTAAAATAGCAAGTAGATTTTCTTCTTTCAAGATAGATGAGCATGTCTGAACTGTACCAGGTATTACACGCATGACATCGGAAATAATAGACCAACCCGGAATTTTAAAAAGGAAACGATCCGCTACTGTGTAGATTAGTTTTGAATTATATAGAACTACTTTTGCAAGAAAATAGTAGACATCAACAGGTATTGTTCCATGGTAAAATATCAACATTGCTGCTTCATTTTTTGGTATGTTTTCAAGGCCAACAACTTCATACCCTGACAAAAACACATGTATATTCCAATGATGTTGAAATTTTGGCAGACTGTTTCAGTGTAGTTATTATTACGAGTAATATCATTACTAATGATCGTCTATTTATATACTTCTACAAAAATTATTACATTCATATTTTTGCAAATTCAATTTTATGCATTAGATGTAGTATGTGAATCATACCATGCCAAATCCATCCATGCGCATCCCAAATAGCAGCAGCTACGGATTGAGCTGCAATTTTCCAATCAGTTCCATAAGCACTTTGAATTCTTACTCTATAAGATGAATAATTAATTTAACAAAACAAGTATTTAAAAAAGTTAATATCAAATTAAACAAATATATCATATGTAATAAATAATAAATAGATTATTCCGATATACTAACCTGTGTAATCGGTATATGTATAATATTAAAGCAGTTAAATATAACAGAAGAACGATTATAAGTGGAAGTAAAAATGTTATAAGTAATGGCATTAAAAGCCAAGACAGCCATAATGTAAAATCCACATCAATGTATTTAACTAAAAATTAAAAAGAACAAGTACAAATAATTTTTACTAATATAATAACTACAATTAATTTTTACTTTAATATTAGAATATATCTAAAAAATTATATTTGAGTAACATGTGTATATATATATATACATATATATATTTTTTTTAAATAAGTTATTATAAAAAAAAGAGAATACTGCATTTACAACAAATTTAAGAATGCCATTATAATATATAAATATAACATTGCATGCTATTCAAGTAACAAAATATAAAAATAATATAAATTATATATTACCCATAATATCTTGTATTGTTTTTTGTATGTCGAAAGTTATAGAAAACATGTTTTTTTTTATAAATATAAACAATAAAAATAATTATATCTCAAAAAAATCTTCACTAATTAACATTTATATACATATGTATTATCTTTTTAAAACTGTACAATAATAAGATATATGTTCCAATATTTATTTTGTAGAATAATAATTAAATATTTACATATTTCGTTAAAAGTTCACGCGATATTATGCATTGATAATTATTACATGACAAATCATAAAATTTAAGAGGAATGATTGTTACTTTCACTGTTTTAAAATTCTCTACGTTAATTTAAATGCATGACATTACGCTATTATCTTTTTTTTTTTTTTTTTTTTTTTTTTTTTTTTTTTTTTTTTTGATAAATATATTTATAAATAACGATATACACGTATATACACTAACGGATATATATATGTGTGTATAAACACACACACACACATATTATACATATGTAAATATATAATATACTATCGTAATCTACTATCTATATTATCACTGCATCGATGAAAATTAAATTCCATTTCCCAATGATTACCAAGTTGGCAAACTACAAGTAGGGAATTTCTTGTTTTTAAAACAGTAAATCTAAAATTACTGTTCTAGATATGATTTAATGTGATATGTTAGTGGAAAAAACTGTGTAAGCAAGCCAGGTACACATCTGTGTACCATTCACTTTAGTGACGCTCTTTTAGAGAGCGCCACGGTTTAGAATGAAATTCGTATTTGTTTATTGATCAAGACCGGCAGATGTCGTTCTGATCATTTAAGGACCAATCAAAGCAAGACTTGATAATCTCTTTTGAGCGCTATTCTTTTAAAACTGTAGAATTAAACAAACTTTTACCACGACTATCTTTCATTAGAAAATATAATATTTATTATTGATTATTATATTTATTATAAATATAAACAACATACACATACAAGATATACATTTTGTATATGTTTCTAACAAAAAATATTTTATTTTTGGAATGTTGGATATATCATCAAATGAATATATAAATGGAATTACTACCATCCTAATCACCATATTATTTAGAATTTGAAATATTTTGATTGATAGAATCACCTATCATTTCACCTACATCTTTGTCATGATTCAAAACAAAAGAATGAGGAAAGTTAAATTTACAAAGATATGCTTCTACATTATCATGTTTAGCTTTCATGTTGTTGTAATAACTAACTGGGGTCCATTGATCTTTTGCACCATAGTAAAGCCAAAGTTTACGTGCATGTTCATCAATGATATTATGATCAAGTTCCTTTACTTCTTTCATTTCCTCATCCGCAAGTCTAAACACTCTTTTAAGTATACGAGGTTGCAACAAGAGATTTACTGCATTAATTGATTTAGCAGGTATACCATAAAATATACCAAATACACGTATTAAAAATATTTGCAAAAAACGAGGGAATAATGTGAAAATCCAAGTTAAAAAGATCAACAAGCTGGCTATGTTAAAGACCTGTAAAAAATTTGCTATTAAGCATTTCTCTAAAGTATTTCTAAATTAGTAGCAAAAAAACTTACAATACGTGTTAAAAATTGTCCATTCGGAGTATCTGCCATATTTTCAATTGTAGGAAAAAGCAAATAACATTTTTCTACTTTCTTAGAGATATCCTCATCTTTTAACAAATTTAATATAAACCAACTTCCAATAGAATGACCTATCAGATATATTTTTGCATCATTTGGAATATAGTTCTTTATGAATTGTATCTACACAATAAAAAAGAGCATATTTTTTAATCCATTTGTAATTATTCGTTAAAAAAAAATTAAAAAAAGGGATAACATAATTAACCTTATGTTCTACTTGTGCAGACAAACCATAATATTTGTGCCATTCTTTGTCACTAGGCACGTTTATTTTTAAATCTTTAGAAGGTTCCACATGGCCAGCATGTCCAACGACCCAAATTGGAGTTCCAAAAGGCAATCTATTGCTAAGAGATTTAATAAAACCTTCATAAAATTGTGGAACTCCTGGATTTCCAGGAATAACAATTACCACATTCTTTTTATCATCTTGGAAACTTTCTTCGACCCATTGGCCTTCAATTATTACTTGGGTTTGAACATTGTTCAAAAGAAGAAATGTTTTCTGCATGTTTTTTTACTAATTAAATTAGTTTAAAAATAATATACATACTTGTATCCAATATTTCTTTGGAAACAAATGCATGCTGCAAAATAAGAATGAATTATAACCATACAAGTTTGTCGACAATTGAAATAAAATACTCATATATTACAAACAATAGTACAAGAAGTAATAATAATTAACGAAGCTGATAAATGTTACCGATCTATAGAGAAATAAAGAAGTTTTTAGTCCTCGAATACAAATACTGGGTATACTTTATCCAAACCTTATAGCACTGTTCAAGTTACGTCGCAAATAAAAGTTAATAAAAGGTTATTTAAATAAGATGGACTTTATACATAAACTACAAAGCAAGCAAGTATTCAACACACTGTGTTCCTACCATGGGTCTATCGGTATATAAGCTTGTGTTGATTAACCTCTCTACATTACCTCTTGCATACGTAATAGTCGGTTTTTTATAGGTTAAAATAAGTAATGTTAGTAGAGTGTAAACTCACACTTTTCAGTCTCTCATATGTATACTTTTTTTTTAATAGTGATCACCTTGCAGTGATCTGTGCTAGATATGATATTGGTATGCATTTGTTTCATGATAAATGTATAAAGAATAATAAATATAATTGACCACAAAAAATAAAATCTTGTCAAATGTCTTTCTTGTCAACAATAATGCATATAATTGTATACTATTTATTATTATAGTAATAGTAATAATATAAAGAGAATTACTCCTGCAGAAATTTTTTGAAAAAGTTTTTCATTTGTGCGTAAACTATTCTCGAAAAAATATCACTTTAACACGATTTTTTTTTTTTTTAAAGAAAATAAAGCTTCAAAAATTCCAAAAAAACGGGGTCCTAAACTTAAACGTTGTTTTTAAAATGAGATCTTGTTCATCAAAATTGGTCAAGAATTACATTTGTTTTTATTGCTCGTGTAAATTATTATTATAAACCAGGGTTGATGAACAGTTTTAAAATACGTCGATGTAAAGTGTACTTTAAACGTAAAAATGTAAAAAAAAAAAGTAATAATAATTTTCTTTGATTATGTCGAATAATCGTTAAGTTACAAGAAAAAAAAAGCAGACATGAACATGTGCCGAAATAGCTCAGTTGGGAGAGCGTTAGACTGAAGATCTAAATGTCCCCGGTTCAATCCCGGGTTTCGGCAGAGGATATTTTTTTTTCTATTTTATTCAGTAATCCACATGAAAAGTAATTCATTTGTCAAAAGTTTATAATTTAACATCATATATTTTGATTAAGTATTTTTTTTAATGATTTGATCAATAAAACAATTAAATTTATTTTTTATTATAATTTGATATTACATATAAATATTATTTGAACACTAGTATCATGTGCCGAAATAGCTCAGTTGGGAGAGCGTTAGACTGAAGATCTAAATGTCCCCGGTTCAATCCCGGGTTTCGGCAGAGGATTTTTTTTTCCTTTTTCGAACTACTTCCTTATTAAATAAATATAGATATTATTTTTCTTATCATAATTTATCATAAAATTAAATTATGTCAGAACGATAATTCAAAACAACGAAATAATTCGATCGCTCGATTATGTAAGTAATTATCACATCGAACGTCATGAAAATATACAATTACAATAAAACAAGCGATACTTTTATATCGATTTCGATAAAATGTATAGTATGTATCGGATACATAAAAATCGATAAGTTATCGCGCTTACAATGATCTCACGTTTCGATTTCTAACATATGTATATATGGGTATGAAAATCTATATAATGACAGTCGTACTCAAATTTTTTCTGAGAAATATCAGGCATGCAGATCTAAAAATTAAGAAAAAAAAGGGGGAAGGAAGAAATAAATAAATAAAAAAGAATGAAACAAAGAAGAAATAGAATCAAAAAGAAACAAATAGAATCGATGAAATTCTACGTAGGAACTAGACGGACTAGTAGATAAATAATAACGTCGTATCTGGACGATATAGCTTGGATTGATAAGAAGAAAAGTTTAGAAAAATATAACGATCGTAAGTGCGTAAGAAAAGAAGATTTGTCTCTTAGAATTAAATATAATTCACATGGTTTATCGTTTAAAAGCGATGTGATGGTGGAAGATATTAAGACAAGTTTTCAAGCAGTTGTTTCTATTAGGAATGCAAAAGTGGATATCGTGGACAGTAAGCGCCATTTTGGTAACTAGTCTTGCGGCTCTTTTATTCCACAGTATCTCGGTAGTTGTACGTTGTACATACAACGCCGCGTGTGGTATCAGCAATGGAACGGTAGCAGCTGAGAAAGCGGTCGGTGGATGGTTAGAAAGAGGAGGAGGAGGAAGAAGAGGAGGGAAGCAAGCAAGCAAGCAAGCAAGCAAGCAAGCAAGCAAGCAAGCAAGCAAGCAAGCACGCTAGCAAGCAAGCTAGCGAGTGAGTGAGCAAGCAAGCGAGTGAGCGAGCGAGCGAGCAAGCTAGCAAGCAAGCAAGCAAGCAAGCAAGCAAGCAAGCAGCGACGTTCCACCGACAGTACACGCTTGAAAGATGGCGGAGGGTAATTCGAAAGCGCGCGTTATATAGTCACTCGTTGAACGCGCATGCGCAATGGCGGTAACTCGCGTGGCCGCGATGGTGTCGATGGGCGTGGCCAATTCGCCAACGAACTTGCACCGGCTGGCACTGTGTTGCTCCCTGCAAAAAACTACACGGAATACGACGTCACTGGTTTCGCCGTTCTTTCTCTCTCTCTCTCTCTCTCTCTCTCTCTCTCTCTCTTTCGCTGGAGGAGAAGTAGTGCATTTTTTAGAAAAAGAGAGATAGAGAAAGTACCGAACATGCAACTAATGCGATCAACCAATATTCTTCCCTATCCTGTCATTCATGAATGATATCAAGCAATTTTTTTAGCTACGTAGATAGATAAATAGAAAGACGCGATATTTTCGAAAATATCAGCCAATATTCTTCTTTAACTACCTGGAAATCTTGAAGTAGGATAAATGGTCGAAACTCTTTATAAATATATGATCTTTTGTTGGTTTTGAGCGACAGCAGAGACGTTACAGTAAGATATTAAATGCGATATATCAAGTTGAAATTCGAGTGAAGTTTCGTCAGAGATATTTTGCCGTAGAATAGCGTGCTTAAAATATCGGACTGAAATTTAAGAAAAACGGACAATTAGGATATACTTCTTCGATAATGCTACATTGTCGGTTAAGTAAAAGTAAACCTGGGAAACGTATTTGTCTTTGAAGTGGGTATATTTACTCGAAGGATGAAGGGAGCCTGAAAAAATCTGTGAAGATGGTCGTAAAGATATCATAGATAATAGCTTGAGGTCTCTTTTGTCGAAAAGTACATGGTTTCGAGGTAGGGCTGAACGCAGGGGGTCATACCTTTCGGAAAAAATTTTACGGGAAACCATGTAGCTAGTATTATTTAGTTACACCTGCCATCGCGTTCTTTTCAAACGTACTTTGGTCTCGTGCTCGGTCGTTTTTGTTTCTAATACCACTGTTCAACGTAAGAACAAAATCCCAATGCCCTGTGGCATCGCACAGCGGTTGCTTATCTTTCGATACATTCTACTTAAATACTTGTTAGAGAATATTTTTCAGCTCGGTTCAAACACGCACTTATGCTTCTTAAGATAAGGGTAAGAAAAGAACGATCTTTTTCATTAGAAAAAGAGTATTATCTCGGTCGGTGATGGCGATCGAAGGTCATGATTCAAACGATGGTTATAAAAGCGCGGGAAAATACAAGGTTCCTCGTTGGACACGAGAGTACCGAGAAAAAGAATTCAAGACGGCGGAGAGAAATGATCGGCGGGAAAAAGGAGTCGCGACTTGGTTGGGCGTGATCGAGAGTTCAGCCACGTCGTCGGTGGGAGTACCTTTGTCGGGAGGCAGGTCATTCGGGACTCCGAGATGGGCAGAGTCGAACCATGGGCGTGACTAGTTGGATGGTCTTGCTATGAGGGGGCGTGGTTTAAAAAGGTTGGCGCGGTTCGAGTTGGTGGGAGTAAATGCCGTCGAACCCTGCCAGCCGCAGTTACAATTCAATCGTTCGACGGTGAGCATGTTGTTGGGCTTTATCGCGTTACCGGCGGCTCTCTTCTACCGGAAGTGAAGTCTGCTTTCACACCGGCATTTCGTGTCCTTTAGCGCGTTGAAATTCGTCGGTTCGAAATAAAAGATAGACGAATGGTGTTGTACGAGAGATTCACGAAGACGGAAGAGTGATATCGCGGGTTTGTGTGTAAGTGTATGTGTGTATGTGTATGTGTGCGTACGTGAGCGTATATGTATATACTCTCTCGCCGACGGAACGCGAACGATCGAGAAGGAACAAAGGGGAGAAGAGAGTAGAGTTTAATTCAGAGAGAATATTTCGCGTCGAATACTTTTTGCGCTCGACTATATAAAAATAGAAGGAGAAGGGTTAGAGGAAAAGAAGAAAAGAACGTATTCTTCGCGAAGGGTTTGTCGAAGCTTCTTACGAACTTGAACGAACGAACGAACGAACGAAGGAATCGTCCGGCTTTGCGGCTTTAAGACCGGCCGGCGCCCGCTTTAAAGGGAATAGAATGGAAGCGTCGGCGCGTCGAGTCTCTCTCTCTCTCTCTCTTTCTTTCTTTCTCTTTCTTCTCTCTCTCTCTTTTCCTGTCTCTCTCGAGTTCCAAGTTGCTCCGAATTGTTAGCGCAAGTCCTCAATTCTAATCTCTTAATTCTTTATCTTATTCTTATTAGTTTTCTCCTATCTTTTTTCTTCTTTTTCTTCTTCTCCTTCCTCCTTCTTCCTCCTCGTAATTCTTCGGAACACGTTCGATCACTTCCGGGATCCAGTTTCCACTTTAAGAGACTATAACCCGAAATGAGAGTATTCTCGGCGAGAGTCATCACGTACGCTCGCGAATCCAAGGAATATATAAGTGTTCCATGAATTTTCACGAATTTGGATCATTATTATTCCGTACGAAGATGTAGTTCTCGCGATGCTCCAAAAGTATTGACCTTCCTCGAGGGAGGCAAGCTACCTCGAGGGAAGATATAAGAAGATCAAACGTGCGGTGCACTTTGGTGTTGTTCGTAAAACTTTTCGCAAAAATTTCGTACCGTACGTAAGATATTATACGTTCTTCGTTTGATACCAATGGTTTGTGAGTGGTGATTGACGTTTACGAGTGCGAATATATATGTATATATATATATATTTATATATATATATATATAAATATATGTATATGTAATCGTGTGCTTGGTGTCTCGAAAAGAATCTAAATTATCAGGAGAGATCAAATCTTACCTTTCCTTTTATTTCTCGTCATTTCTTTTTTTCATCATTTATTCCATCAACATATAAGATCTCTTCTCCTCATGGTACATAAAAGGACAAGAAGATTTCTAATGTTCACCAATAAGGATGAGTGAATTCTTCTCGTGAAAAAGGATTTATCGTCGATTTTACCAAAAACCGTGGATTCGGTCTTCAGGATGATCGGATTCTATATTCAGGAGACGTACGCCTAGTCATCACAGTGGAGTTCTGCTTAATCGCAGGTAATTGTACTTTGCAAATAAATTCATTTACTTACGCGTACATATAGATACGTATACAGGGTGTTTTATGTTTTAATCGAAACGTGAAATCGTCAACAATGGTTTATTTGTTTCTATAGAATCTCGTAAAATTTGATTTTAATCGAAAATAATATTTTGTACTAGTTGTATCGCGATAATTCGAACGACAATTTTATTTCGCTTTTGATTTATTTAAAAAATAAACACTCCGAATACGTGTACATTCTTGTACTCTTTAATATAGTACAGTTTTCTTCTTTCTTTATTTGAATATTTGAATTAGATCTTATCGGACTCGTTTCTTCTCGTGCTTCTACGATCCTAATATTTTTTTTTTCTTTTATTATCGTAATACTCATCAAACTTATGATCTCGTTTTCATCCGACGGACAAGAATAATAAAGAAAAATGGAATTATTTTCATTTGAAACTTTCAACGAGAAGAACGGACATAAAGGGAGTTCGAATCTCTTTCCGACGGACTTCGAGTTGGGTTTCTTCGCTCGGTTTCTACTTTGAGCTGACATGAGATTAAAAACCTTGCGTGTATGTGTTCTTAGAAGCGCACGTGCGCTACGTGCGAGTACTATCGTTGAAAATGAATCGTATATATGTATGTATGTATGATTATTATTACTTAAATCGATCGTTCCACGAAACTCGTCTTTTGTTTCTTAGGAAATATCTTGAGATTTCTTTTTGTTATCTCAAATAATCGAGATAGATTAATTTTATCTTAAATCGGATCGTACGAATTCGTAGGAATAATTTTTTGTACAATAATTTGCCACGAATTTATTTTTCTTGTTAACTCTTTTTTTTTTATTTTTGTTTGTTTCAATCATACGGTTCATATGTAATATAAATTTGACAATAGCTTCGACCAAATTCGTTCATTTTTTAATGTTTATATTAAAAGCTTAGGCCTCTTTTACGATCATTGAAAACGTATAGATTTGTTTTTTAAACTTTAAATGCTGAAATTTAAATCCTGTGGCGGACCGCAGATCTTCCCACGTCCAACCGAGTATTTTACGTGCTTGGTTTAGGCCAATTTTCCCTAAGGCGAAATCAATTTCACGCTACTCCTACGAATTTTCATTTTCAACCATACTCTTCTTTCTTTCTTTCTTTCTGTCCTTCCTTTTCTTCCTTGCTTTCTTCTTTTTTCTCTTTTTTCTTTTTTCGAACGAGGCAATATTTCGGTCAATGTCGACGAATTACGTGATTCGTAGAAATTAATATTTTTATTCTTTCCGTAGAAAACTTTATCCAATTGCAAAGTTTCGTGGATTATTTCGAATTTCTAGTCGATATCTCTATTCTGCTCCGTAGAAGTTAACATTTCTATTGTTTCTGTACCTAACTTTGTTCGGCCACGAAGTATCGTGAATTATTTCGAGTTTCTATTCTAGACATCTCTATTTTTTATTTCGGAGAATTAATAATCATTTGAAAATTTACTATTAACATTAGTATTCTCAAATGTTAAAATTTCTCTTGTTTAATAATGATACCTGTATATACACGAATAAATATTTTGACGACTTGACGAAATGTTTGAAGAAACATTATAACGTTAGTTTTAAAGAGACAGATGAAAAAAAGAAAAAGGGAAAAGATAATTAATTTGTTAAAAATCGTTACGAACAAGTGTGATATATAAAAGAAGTATAAAAAATGAACGGATTAACATTTCTGGTCGGATTGAATCTGTTTGTATCGCTTTCTTTCCTCTATTCCTATCTAAACTGCTTGGCTTCTAAATATTCCAATTATCGATAAATCCGTCAGTTAGCGAAGCCTCGTGGACGTGCGCGAACGATGAAAACGTTTCTTTTGTAATGTTCATTGCATAATCGATCGATTATGCCTTCGACATTAATACCTCTTTGTAAGCGTGAACGTAAAATTGTGTTGTATCATTCATCGATCACCTATTTCTATTTCTATTTCTATTTCTATTGCATCAAAGACATTACGTATATTTTTTGTCGAACGATAAACTTTTTGATAAGCGATTTAAAATTGAAATATATTTTTTACTATTATTTTTATTTCTTTTTCCCGTGTATATATATTTTTTAATTTTTTTTTTATTTTCCTTGTTTTTCTCTTCTTTGATCCATCGAGAATGAAATAATGGCAGATTTCACGCTATCTCCTTTACGTTATTGTTAACTGATAATTCTATCGATAGAGAGAAGGAAAATAACAGAAACAAGGGGATTTTACTCTATGATCGTTATTAGAAATCTATAAAAACAAAAAAATAAAAAGCGCACATGTAGTGGTTTATAAACATCGATTTAACAATCGCGTTTTCCAGTTGAACGAAAATAACGATTTGAAAAATAACATCGCTGAAACATAAAATGTAGTTTGAAAAAATAGTTTTAGATTTTTTTCCTTCTCGATCAACGTCGATTGGATTGGATCAACGTCGAATTCCTATTATGTATTTCCATTGGGATTTTCTCGAATGATAATTAATTTCTTTTCGCAAATGACAAAGTTCGTGGCCTAACGATTAATTATTAACGAGAAATCCGGAAACGTTCGATCGTTTCAATGTTCGATCGAACAAATAATTTATTTTAATATCTTCTCTACGTTATTTTCTACTTTTTTTCTATACTAACTAACTCGAAGAAACATTAAGATTAATTTGTAAGTGTGTCGGAAGAAAATAGAAAGGAGTATAGTGATTTATACATGCATATGTATGAACAAAGTGAAATTTAATTGAACAGAGAAGATTCGCAAGGATTTTATAATTTTCGGATAGCTATCTGTGTATGTATCTATATGTCCGTCTCTTTGATCCAACATACACGTTCGTTCGTTCGTTCGTTCGTTCGTTCGTTCGTTCGTTCGTTCGTTCGTTGGTTTCGTCACGAAGAAATATCGTTTGCACCTTTCACGAAGATCGATCGGTGTGACATCGACACGCGTCCTATCTACGCAGCGCGATATCCCGTTTATTCTTATTTCGAGTATCGAAGAAAAGCTTCGTGTTCCGATGTGCGTGCGTTCCTTATCGAATCCTTCAACATTTAACACGTTCCTTAACAACAAATATCTATTTCTTCTTTCACATTCTAATCTTATCGATAGAACTTTATATTATTATAAATCTACCTATATAGGATGTAACATTTAGTTACAACGCTCATATGTGCGCATATCGCAGATATAACAATGAAGTCACATTCAATATTATTTTCATCTTTCTCCGTCGTAATTTATACAAAATATATTTCATCTTTTGGTGCAAAGTATTTTAAGAAAAAAATGGACTCTTTGGTTGCACGAAAGATCTTTTTTTTTAGCTCGTTGTTGTTGTTGTTGTTCGATGAAAAACGAGGCACTTCTTTATCTCACTGTGTTTTTAAAAGTTAATAAAGAAAAAAATATTTTTTCTTCTCGACGTTAAAGTCGATCGTGAGTCGATAAAGTAACGTATTAAAATTATTTTGCGATATAGCCGAAAAGATCGATAATAAATCGAAAGGGTTGGAGATCATCGATGGGGCGGTAAGAAAGAATTCTCGAGACGCAGTCGTCCGACAAAAGTTACGGTAGGTGTCAAGGACGACGCCCCACCACTCGTACCTTCTTACCAAGGACTTCTCGAAGGAGATAGTGGTGGGTCCGTCAGCGCGTCTTTGGAATTAGAAAGGCTTCTCGTATTTACGCCGGACAGTCTATCCTTCCGAGCTTGATCTCAGATCTCACTTTTCGTAACTTTTTTCTTAGCGTTCGTTACAAAAAAAAAAGAAGGAGGAAAAGAGAGAGGTAGAGAAGACGAAGGAAGTCTCAAGTTCGTTGCTCTCTTCGTAAAAACCTGTAAATATTAATCGTTTCGAAGTGGTTGAAAATGTTCTCTCGATGATTTTTACATAAGGATTTATTTGACAATACAGCTTTGATTTTATTTACTTTTGTTATTATTATTATTGTTATTATCATTATCATCATCGTCGTCATTGTTATTAGAGATATTGAAATATTCGAATAATTAATATTGAAAATCGTTATAAAGTTTTCGAACGATTACATATTAATTAGGAGATAAATTTCATTTAATAAACCATATAATACCGTTTAAGGTGATAAAGAAAATCAAAGGATGTAAATAAAAAGGAATGAACGGTGAGTTATAGAAGATTAATTGATACTTATATTTTTTTTTCGTATTTTCAAAGTTCGAATCGATTTTCTCGATATGTTATTTCTAGTTCTGTTTATCGTCGATACATTATACACGCGTTCTGGTTAATCTCGTAACGCTTGCCAACGAGGAGGTATTAATGCTATTTTTCGAGATTGAAACCGCTTTGCCACGACGACGACCGTCATCGTTATCTTCGAATGATCGCGATTAATAAACGACATTATGAAAGGCATATTGCAACTGGTAAGATCGAGTCGTAGGTGCGAGAAGAATTTCTAATGTATCGTGATTACGATTAGTCGAGTGACTACATAGGCGTTTTGCTGTTATACAGGGTGTACTATATTTCCGCCGATCGATTTTATGTTACCGTTGTCTTTATAAAAGATATTTATTTACCGTTATCTTTATAAGTTGTAATTATTTGCTCACACTGTCTGTTACACATTTGTTATATTTCTATATTCTAATAAGGACACATGTATCGTTCATTCGATGTCATATTTAAAAAGCACCTTCTTGTGTACCATATGTATATTAAATTTATTTAAATATACAAAGTAACATTATCGAATATCTTTAAAAGAAGATCTTGTTATTGTTAGGATTAAATTAAAAATACAGTATTATCGACAAATGTAATATTCAATCTAATCGTTAAATATCTAAAAAGAAATGCGATGGTTTTTAGATTATTACGACAAATTTTTTAACAATCCGAAAATGAAAATTTTGTAATCGTGAATCTCGTTTCTCTCTGAAAGGTGAATTATTTTTTAAAAATTTCCCGTTTCGACGAGCACGACCGACTCATCGATCGATCGACAACGCAAATTTCGTTTTTTGGCTTTTGCTACTTTTCCTCTTTTCCCCTTTTTTTCCACCCATAACCGATATAACGATATAACGAACAAAATATTTTCTGCTCTAGTTCGGTTCGTTCGGAACTGTGTCACGTTTCTCTGAGACACACGTTCGTCTATCTTTGAAAACGCATCGTGTATGCACGTGCGTGTAAATTTCTTCTTACGCTGCTCGAACGTGTTATAATGTTACAACGACGAAGCTTGAATTTTTGAATTTCCTTCAGTCGCATATAATTCCTTATTAAATGGCCGACATGCATTATAATATATATAGGTAGTTATCATAGCGAGGTAATTTATTAAAAAATGAAAAACTTTTTTTGTCATTTGTAAATAAATTATTAGATAAATGTAATATTAAAACATTTAAAGCGAAACGAATCGAATAGCTTCAGTCTCGTTTATTATACTTCTCTGTTGGATTTTCTTTTTTGTCGTTTGAAAATAAATTATAATACGTGAGATTGCTAAATATTTAAATATTTAAATATTTGAAACAACGAATAATTTCAAACTGGCTCGATTGTTCTGCTTCTCCGTCGAATTTTTTCTTTTCTTTTTTTTTTTCGTTCGAAAATAAATTACGATACGTGACATTATAAAATATTTAAAAACGAATCGAAAAGATTTAGGTAGGCAAGACCGTCGAGAAATTTGTGTTTCTTCTATCACGACAAAATCAACATATACGTACTTACTTAGTTTGTTCTTATGCGACGAATATAACTTAACGATTAGAACATGTATAAGAACGTTTAGTTTCTAAGCAAGGTAATCTTCTCTTCTTCTTCCTCGTCGTCGTTTGCTTTTCAGTGACGCGCGAAATATCGAAATAGCAACAGGTTAAATGAAGAAAAAGTTAAGTAAGCGTGATAGTATAAGTAGAGAAGGGAAAAGAGATAAACGTAGTCTTCCTAAAGGATATAATCCTGCAATTAGTAACACGGAATTGTATATATATATATATATATGCATGCATGTATGTATGTATGTATGTATGTATGTATGTATGTATGTATGTATGTATGTATGTACATATATACATATACGTAGAAAGAGTAAGCTTCTAAAAAGAACGACGAACTTTCGCTGACCTTTTCTTTCTCCGAGTATTTTTCTCTTTTCCTTTTTCCTTTTTTATATTTTTTTCTACTCACATCCCTTCGCTGGAAAAAGAATCTGTTTTTACTTAAACAAGATGCAACGAGGCGAAAAGTAAAGAGAGAAAGCAAAACGTATCTATATAGTTATATACATTATAACGAATAAAAGAAAGAATAGTTTATACAGTAAATTTTCAATTAATAAAGAAGAAGATAATTTCTTTTCGAATAATACAAGTTTCAAAGAAATCTTCGGATCGGAAAAGCTGGAAGAAAGAAATGGTTACGTGTATTATAGGGAGACAAAATAATACATAAATCTAAAGAAAAAAGTTTGCGTTTAAGAATCAGATAATTACTTTTAAGATCAGGATATAATCAGGATAGCTAGAGAAGATAAATAATTATTCGTAACAAATACATAGACGGGCATATAAACGCAAATATAATAAACGAATAAATGGACGAATAAAATCTGAAAAAAGATTTTAAGTTTGATAAGGATCGCGTTTGATGGTAATAACGAGATCGCAGAGATATATCACATGGATCCTCATTGTCGATCGAAAGAAATTTCGTAATACTTGAGCAAGGAGAAGAGAGGATAGAGGTTCTCTCGACCGGTTCGTCCTTAGAACGCAAAGAAAGACGAGGAGGATCCCTTGGTCGTCGTTCGTCCGCGTCTTGCGGCGTCTCACGTCGTCTCTCGCAGGTATAAGAACATAAAATGCACCGGCAGCGCTAGAGAGGGGGACAGAGAGAAAGAGAGAGAGAAAGAGAGAGAGAGAGAGAGAGTCCTGCGCACGAAAGGATCTCTCTCTCTCTTTCTCTCTTATTCTTGGTGTATACAGACACGAACGAAGAGCCACCGTGTGCGCCTTCTTGCTACGAGAGCCGTGCACGTGCGACTGTCCTTCCCCTCTTACCTGCCGGCCCTCTATCCTTTCCCTTTACCCTTCGTCATCATCCTCCCTTTACCACGTAGCAACGATTTTCGAAGGAATTGTAAGTTAGCAACCTCGAGTAAATCGTAATAAGCTTGTCGGACAAAATCGTTCGGCTCTCTAAGAGGTTCGTTCGATCAAATTCGTTCTCGTAATGTTATCTACTTATGTTTCTTATCAACGGAGTATCAACGGAATATCAAATGTCTACTTACCTGCATAAATATTCGGATAGAACGATCGGCTCTTCTGCATTCCAGGAAGGATGATAAGAGTTAACGTATGTTTAACGAAATTCGTATATTTTTCTTTCTTACCACATGAAAGTCCGATAGAATACTGAAGCGTGTTATAACGATCCTAGTCTGTATATGTAAGTCGTAAATGTATATTCTATGTTTACAAACAGTTCTTGTTCGATATTCCAAGAATTCAAGAATTACGTACGTGATCTATTTTGTATTTATAATATCTTTGTTCTGTGAAAACTAAATGTCCTTTAGTCCTCGAATGTATTGTTTAAATAATTATACGAAATAAATAAAGGAATGGCGTAAGTATTTACGCACGTACGTGTGGTTATGAAATATTTTGTCGAATGTATTAATTCGAAACGAAAAATAGTATTTGTAAATCGATAGAAAGTAGAGAAACGCTGGGAGAGAAAGACGATTGTATTATGAACATCGACCAAAGAAGATCGGGTGTCTTGGGGTCTCGATGGAACTCGCTCGAACGCTGACTTTGCTCTCTGTCGTCCTCCGAACGTCTCAAGGACTCGAGTTAGACAGAGAGACAGAGAGAAGGAGAGAGAGAGAGAGAGAGAGAGAGAGAGAGAGAGAGAGAGAGAGAGAGAGAGAGAGAAAGAAAGAAAGAGAGAGAAACCCTTTACCTCTTCGACGGTGCGTAACGCTATTGAACGAAACTTATGTACATACACACACACACATGTATATGTATATATATATAGCTGAGTGTATACATACCGTCGATATACCTAGAGCTACGTATGTACGTTAACTATACGCAAAGTGGCCACGAAAGAGCGTCAGGTTTTACCTTTCGAACGAGTTGCTACCGCTCGGGGACCATGACGTAAGTCCCGTTTCCTGTTTGCACGGATTTAACTTGACCCCGGTATGAATACTGGCCAATGAACGCGACAGTTTTTATATAGTCTTTGTTACCGAATATTAACTGATAATCCGATTAGTCATCGTTATTGTTGTTGTTATTGTTGTTGTTGTTGTTGTTGTTGTTGTTGTTGTTATTGTTGTTGTCAGATTATGAAACGATCATTGAAAAGAAACTTTATTTTACTGATTATCTTTATTAAATCTCTAATAGGCGGTCATAAGTGAGTCAGAATTATTAATTATGCAGAAAACTAGATATAATATTTAAAGGGCAATGTAAAATCAGGTGTTATATTTTGGATAATGAAAACATTGATATCATACGTCTCGTCTCATTGATCTTATAATGTATACGAGCGTCACATTCGATATCGAAATATTCTTTTTTTTTTTTCCTTTTTTTTTTGAGAACGATGATTTACATTATTTTTACCAAAAATTTTCGATTTGACTTAGATTTATTCGATTAAGCAGTAGATATTTGCACGCGAAATATGAACATCTGGCAAACTTTGTGATTGTATTAATTGTACACAATAATGAGTCATAAAATGCTTAGTGATTTAGATTCTATAAGTGTACTCGTATTATACGATTATATTTGAAAAGTAGGAATAATATAGTAAACTCGACTTACATTATTTTTTCCCGTGCATTATATTATATTTTTGACATATATTATTAGAGTCTCAGGTAAAAGACCGAGAAAAAAATGAAATTGACTTGTAGTATCAGAATCGTTAGCAAATAACAGCAATGTTGAATATATTAGCGTATTTATTCTGTTTTAGTCGAAATGTATTCTGATATTCTTTTAGCCGCCTATCAAAGAGATAGTAATTTAACGTAACAATGTGGAAAAAAGAAAAATAGAACAAGTTCGAAGTAATCTAGAAATGTAAGAAGTTAGCCAAGAGATATCTCTAAAAACAAAGAAATATGGAAAGTAGAAAGAGAGAAAAGAGGGATTACTCACGGTGGCTGGATAAGATTTGCATTGCAGAATCGATCGAATCGTAAAGACGAATGCTTTCGAGGAGGTAAGCATTGCTCAGCGTGTTTTCTTGCTTGGATGGAACGAGAAGAAGTCCAGTTGAAAACATCTCCACGTTGCACGAGATACACGATAAAACTTTAAACTTACGGTCTGGACTCGATCGTCTGAACTTTGTAAAATAAACTCGGGTGATATAATTTTCTATTGTCTTTTCTTCCTCTTTGTTGCATTTGTTTCTTTTTAATTTATTATCCGATGTTATATTAACGAAATCTTTGTAAACTTCCTATCTACATATTTTTATTGTAAGAGAAACGTAAGGACGATTTATGAATCGGATTTTGAAAAATTTTTAAAGAGACGCCAGGGAGTCTGGATTCTTTCGTTCTAATTTCATATTTCTCGAGCTAAATTGTCGCTTTGTAGATTTCTTCTTCTTCTTCTTCTTTGCATCGTCGTCGTCGTCGTCGTCGTCGTCGTCGTCGTCCTGTAAGGAACGATCCGATGCCAAGAATCTAAATGCGCGTTCTAAGTCTCTCCCGTATGGTCGGCCTTGACCTTCGACCCGCATGCGGGACGATGCAGGAGTACCATGCGACGTAATGCCGGGAAGTTTGCTGTTTATGTACCTTTAAGGACGGTTTTTACTCCAGGAAGAAACAATTCGAAGAAATGTGAAAAGTTCAGCCTTGAGTAAGAAAGAGGGAGAAACAGAGAGAGAGAAACAGAGAGAGAATGTTTCGCTTTTGTTGACGGAAGAAAAGAAGAGAAAAAGAGGAAAGAAATAAAAACAGACCAAAAAGTACTAAGTCGGATGACCTCTATAGTTAGTTACGATCGAATGCCAAAGTCGAATCTAATTTTTCCAACTTTTAGTTATTGTTAGTCTCAACTTTCTTTGCTTTTCACCGCTTTATACGGAAAACTTTTACTTGACGTGAACTTATTCGACAACATGAGAACGAAGCTTCATGAAAAAATTGTCAGTTTTGGGTTGGACAAAGTTGAACCACGTGGAAATAACTTTCCTTCATATTCTTTGTGTTTACTTTTCTTATAGATAGGAAAAGACCGTGTAGATAGAAAAAGATTTTGAGAATCACTGGGCTTGGCCCAGCCGTCAATCATTTAAGGGACAAGACTCTCCCTTTTACCCCTCACCTACCCCCTTCAACGTTCGTCTTTCCCTTCCAATTCCCTAGCACTTCTCTCCAGTCCCGCTAACTTCCCTAAAACGTCAGACACCTTTGAAGCGTCCAGGCGAATACCCGAATGCCACCCTTTGTCGTTCTCTCAAAGAATTCTCTTGATATTTTTTTTCTTTCCTTTCTTTCTTTCTTTCTTTTTTTTTTTTTTTTTCTTATTTAAGACGTTATAAAGAGAAGAAACAATATCTCTCAATATCATGCTTTCGTTTAACTTAATAAATTTAAACGGATGTTTTCAACGAATTATAACTTTAATCATATCTTTTCATTTTCTCGGTCCTCTGATTATTAACTGTCCTTGATTAGCAGCGATCATTTGATCATCGTTTTAACGGATATTTTTCTATCTCTCATTTTCTCTGTTCCTTCGAAAACACAAACCTTGAGATAAAACTTAAATCGATGTTTATCTTAACGCTCTAGCTTTATCTACTTTTGTTTTGCAGATATATCTATATACTGTATACAGAGTGATACCAAATGATCGTTACAGAATATTAGATTTTATTTGGCTTCATTTTACACACATACACATACACATACTTGGAATAAGCCGAAATTTATGAATTTTTTCCACGAATTTTTGTCTGCTTTATTTCCTTTGACGAAAAGGGTCGTTGTTAAAAAGGAAAGAGAAAGAAAAAAGTTCGCAAGAGATGCGGCGTTTTTTCGTGAAAATTCAACGCGATTAAATCTTTTCGGAGATAAAAATTCCGCAAATTTTTACGGCGTAGGCGTATGGCGTTTGTTCGACGTTTCAACACTCGCGTCGACTTAATTGAGGAATAAACAGACAGACAGAGAGAGAGAGAGAGAGAGAGAGAGAGAGAGAGAGAGAGAAGAGAGGAGAGAGGAGAGAGGAAAGAACAGAGAGAGGATCGGAGCTGGATTTCCAGCGGATATCGATACGCGCCGCAAACAATGTAATTCGACGTGGAGGAGACGCTCGTGCGGAAAATTTCGCTTTTAACGGCCGTTTCTCGTTCGGTTTTCCGCGTTAAAAGGCCGAAGGAAAATCGCGAAAGAATTTTTTCCCCCTTTTTCCTTTTTTTATAGATCCATCGAAAACGAAGTTAAAAGAACTGTGGAAGTATGATGATCCTAATTTATTGCACACTCGTCGACGATCTTCCCCGAATATGATCGACCACCGTCAACGAGTTTAATTAATAGCTTCGTAACGCTAATAGCTTTCCCCATGCATTTTTATTTCTTGGAAATTACTTTTCTAATGGATTAAAAGGAAGATAGGTACACACTATCAACGAATTATTTTTCGTAGGATCTCTCTTGATGAAATTTTTTTATATATTTGTCGTAACGGAGATGGAACACTTAATCGAGGTTTCCCTCGGGCAAGTGTCGTGACCAAGAACGTTCGAAGCAAAGTTCCTCGTTAGACGAGTCAAAAAGCGTTTTAAAATGGCGAGACTATTGCGTGCGCCAAGTTTTCCCCTAACGTGCCCTCCTCCGTAGCTCGATCCAAAACGTAAACTCTGTCTGTCTCTCTCTCTCTCTCTCTCTCTCTCTCTCTCTCTCTCTCTCTCTCTCTCATTCTCCTTTGCCGTTAAATTACAAGGTTAAAAATCTAAAAATTCCTATTTCGATCAAAGCTCGATCGCAACTATATACCTCGAGGATCTCCAGAAGTCCTTCGAATCCTTTACTCCGTCGGGCCTCGACCATCTCATTAAGTTGCAACTAACGTCGAAGCAATTAATCTGAAATCTCGTTGGTGGAGCCGTCTAGAAAGAGGGAAGGGGAAGAAAGAGAGAGCGAGAAAGAGAGCTAGAGAGAGAGAGAGAGAGAGAGAGAGAGAGAGAGAGAGAGAGAGAAGCTGAGATATAGAAAGAGAGAAAGAGGCGGTAGACTTCTTGTAGATGCGGTCCGAGACTTCTCTCTCTTTCTCTTTCTCTCTCTCTCTCTCCTCCCTTCACTTTGGTATCTCAGCTCTCTCTCTCTCTCTCTCTCTCTCTCTCTCTCTCACACTCTTTCTCGTACTCGTTCTCTATAGCCATTTCTGTCCTTCTCTATACCGAAGTATACCCCGCGTCTTAACATGGCTCACGGATAGAGAGTAAAAGAGGGAGAGCGTTCGGCCTGTGGAGGGAAGGTTGTTGGTGAGTGAGGGTGTGGAAGGGAAGAGGAGAAGTAGAAGGAGAGGAGGAGGAGGAGGAGGAGGAGGAGGAAGAGGAGTCGTTAACTGCTTGGAAATGAACTTCTCCGTGCCATTCCTCGGCGTTGACTTTCCTACATTTTCCCAATCCTACCGTATTTATATGTGTTACATATACATACTTAACTGGATATATATATATATATGTATATATATATATATATGGAGGTGTACATATGTATATATATGCAGGTATATATTATATATGTAGGTATATATAGTCTGTGACCGTCATCGTCTAATCGCTTCTATTTCCATCGATTGGTAGAATCGATCAGCAAAAAGAATTTAAGAGAGTCGTTCATTTTTGATAAGAGATAAATTACGTAATGATTAGCTTGTTCGGGTGAGAAAACTTGAGGAACTAACCTACTCGCGATAATACGTCCTCGAACGAGTGAACTTCGATACTTTGTGTTTCTCTCTCTCTTTTTCTCCTTCTCTCTCTCTCTCTCTCTCTCTCTCTCTCTCTCTCTCTCTCTCTCTCTCTCTCTCTCTCCTCTCTCTATCGTTTACTATTCGCGAGGAGACACACGAGAAACTCGCGATTACTCTTTCCGCGCCATCACCCTCCCCCGATTCCCCGTTCAAAATATCGGCGATTCGTTTCATTTGTTACGGAATAAAAACGTCGTGCTCTATTGCTCGTCAGAGTTCATTCGGATTTATCGATTACTACGTTGAACTTTTATCTTTACGAGGAGTAATTTGAAAGTCGATGGTGTACTGACCTATCGTCGAACACAAAGTTACGAAATGGGACAGGTACTGTGTATATATTATTTGTAATAGTCGTATGTCGTATGTATAATCGAAGATATGCGATTACGCGTGCAAATTGACGAAAAAAAAAAAAGACAAGAACAAAGAAAAAGAAATAAAAAGCAACAGAAGTTTCCTGTTCTCTACATAATTAATTTCTCTGTTGAACGATACAGGTATCATTTTTCTTACAAGAAATAAATATCGAAGTTTTATTTATTAACAACGTTATTCGTTTATGAAAAATTATCAGTGTATAATAATAATAATAATAATAATAATAATAATAATAATAATAATAATAATAATAGTAATAATATATTACTATACATATGGAATTAATGAATAGATCGTAAAGCTCTATCGTACCATCTTTACGAATAATGATCTCCACGAAAAAGGAGAGAAAGATGATGGAAAGGGAGAAGAGAATCACGCCTACGTACTGGGTGGACTCCTCGCACCGACTGAAATCAGATTCGTGCGGTTCGACGTAATGACGGATATCGGCGTATCGTAATTGCACCGATTTCATTGGTTAGGAGGGAGGGAAAGAGAGAGAGAAAGAAAGAGAGAGAGAGAGAGAGAGAGAGAGAGAGAGAGAGAGAGAGAGAGAGAGAGAGAGAGAGAGAGGCACGGCACCGATCGTTGTTTGCTGCTCCGCTCGTTTGCTCGTTCATTCGTTCGTTCGTTCGTTCTATCTTTCTTTTTTTCTTTTTTCTTTCCTTCCTTCCTTCCTTCCTTCCTTTCATTCTTTCGTCCGCCTTCCCCTGGTTGGACATACAAACTGGAAAATTATGGTTATTGACTACTTGCTACTCGATAAGTAGCAAATACGGTTTAATACCTACGCTTTCAATAAGTGACTATCTCTACGTCAAGGTGACAAATTATTTCGAAAGTTTACGATAATGAAGAAGAGAATAGAATAGAGAGAGAGAGAAATAAATAAATAGAGACAGAAATAGAGAAAGAGAGAGAGAGACAGAGGGAGAGAGAGGGGGGAGAGAGAGAGAGAGAGAGAGAGAGAGAGAGAGTAGTCGAACATTTCTTCTTTTTTTTCTTTTATTTTATTTTTCTTTCTTTTTCTTTTTTCTTTTTTTTTTTTTCTTAGATCAAACGATCTCGAAAATCGGTAATTTTGGAGAAAAATCATTTTCGACTAATTCTTTTATTAAAATCGTATAAAATTTTAATCATCTTCCTCACGTAACGCGAGACTGACGAATCACACAGCGTTGAACCTCGTGAACTTTTGAAGCAAAGAGAGAGAGAGAGAGAGAGAGAGAGAGAGAGAGAGAGAGAGAGAGAGACTCACTCAGCAATCCTCTCGCCTCCTCTTGTCCTCCCTTCTCCGAATCTCCCTGTCTCGCGTCTCCTCCTTTCTCTCGCTCGTTCTATCCCTCTCCGTCGTCCTCTCTATCTCCTCTTATATCGCTCCTCCTGCCGCCTCTTTATTCCGCGCTCTTCTCCTTCCTCTTTACTTCTCTCTCTTTTTCTCTCTGTCTCTCTCTTTTTCTTTTACACTCTCACTCTATCTTTCTCGTGGCCGCGAGAAGTAACGATCGTTTTTAAATTCAAGAGAAGATCTTGCCGCAGCAGAGATCGCTTTGCTTCGGTTGCTCAAAAAGAAACTGTCGTCTCGCCTATCTCGTTGGTTCATTTTCTATCAGAGTTCATTTGATTTTTAAATTTCATTTCATTCACGGGTTAATCTAAAATTTGTCTTATCTTGCAAAAGATATTAAATAATATGATATCTATTTACTACGGTGTTACGGATAATATAAACGAATTATTCGTAAAACCGTCGTAAACATATAAGATATATATTATTATTAAAAGTGTTTATGTATGTTCATTCAAAAATTATTTTTTAAAAATCCATCCGGACCAAGAGCTTCCATGATATATATATCCTATCATATATATATCACATCATATATATATATATATATATATATATATATATATATATATATCAATGAAAGGACGACCGAAATATCGTCTATAAGATCAGAAAAATTCGTCGACGTTCTTTTCCGTATTTCGCGTTCACCGGATATAAAGACCGTCGCGCGGAATAGAAATAACGCGAGTACGCGGGTGTAGCCTGGTGCACAAAGGTTAAGAAGTCCGTAATTGGACCAGGAAGAACGAAAGAATGGCGTTTCCCTCGGTCCCGTGGCAACGGTATACATCACGAGCTAGTCGGACAAAGTGGTGCCCAGACGGTATTCAGTACTTTGTATCGGAACATATCGAGTTTCCCATACAAACGCAGACTCGTATACGTTCGCACAGCGAACCTAAGAGGAGGAGGTGGAAGTGGAGGAGGTGGAGGAGGAGACAGCACATATACACATACATATATACGTACAGAGAGATACGTACATACGTATGTATGTATGTATGTGTAACGTGGGGAAAGAACGAAGAATTCTATGCTGTGCTGTTGTACAAAGAGAGAGAGAGATAAAGAGAGAGAGAGATAAAGAGAGAGAGAGAGAGAGAGAGATGGTTTGCCAGGATTATCGCGAGCACCACGTGGACTCGAATGCAAACGTTTCGCGGCTTATGGTAATATCCGGCCTTGGTATACGAAATATACATAGGCAGGATGGCCGAAACGCTCGATCGTGTTCCGCCGACGTTATCGGTAAATATATATATATATATATATATATATATATATATTTCTATATAGAGTGGACCGTATAATGTTACTAGTTATAAATGTGTGTGTATGTATGTATGTATGTATATTTATTTAAAAACTGTTTATATTTAGAAACATGAAAAGTCTTACGCAAAATGCAATATAAATCAGCTTTATAGATCGATATTGTAATCTCTCTGTTAATTATCATCAACCTCAAATGAAAGATAATATTGATTCATTCGTCGATAATGAAAATTTTCAAAGTGATCCCATTATATGGTTAATTTTGTGTAAAGATTATATTATAAAACGTAGGTATAATTTGAGGAATAAATTCAAGGTAAAAAGGAATGAGAGATAGCTGTGTCATGAAAATTTTTGAAATTTATCTGGGCTCAACCTACCATTCAGAATTTCCACAGTATTTCCTATGCATTCATTAAAATGTAACACCCTGTACGTTATACTGAACTTTTCGTATTTCGTTTTAGTATCGTCCACTTTCTGAAACAGTGCTTTGAGGATAAAACGTTCGAAGGTCTTCCCTATTGCGCGAGACCTTTGTAGAGAATATATTTTTGCGTGAAGGACCTTTCCTGACTTTTTTGACCCTTACATTCTCTCTCTCTCTCTCTCTCTCTCATACTCTCACTCTTCCTGTCTCATTTCTCCCGATTTATCTCCTATTACTTGTTCTCCGGTAGACTAGCGACTAGACGATATCTCCACCTCTGTTTGGAATTTTGCCACGAGATTGACGATTTTCAGAACGAATGGACACGTGTAAATAAACAAACGTAACACGTTTTACATGCATAGTCACGTAGATGAATGCATACATATGTATGTATCTATGTGTGTAGATAGATTGGTCGTTTCAGAACGCGAGGAATCGTGTCAATCCCGTCTCCGAAGGAAGTCCCACAAATTCGATGGCCGCTCGTCGTCGAGCTATCAAAACGTTCTCTTTCCTAACTCTCTCACCTTTTTCTTTTAGCTTTTTTTTTTCTTTCAGTTCTAACGAAAGGTTTCTCGTCCTCTCTCTCTTTCTCTCTTTCTCTCTTTCTCTCTCTCTCTCTCTCTCTCTATCTATCTATCTATCTATCTATCTATCTATCTATCTATCTATCTATCTATCTGTCTATCATATACTCTTGTAAAAATATTTCCTTAGAATTTAATAAGATAATAATTCAATTGCTTTCAATAACTTTCTCTTTGTGAACCATTTAAGTACAGGATGGGCAAAAAGTTCTTAGTCATTTTAAAAAATCGATTACCTAATCGATTTTTTCAGACCTTCCAGATTAATTTTTGTTTCTGATTGTAAAGCCTAGAAATGTTTGACCAGTATTAACGTAATACACTCATTAAATCTTCTGCTTGGGAGTTTGCACAAATTTCCTTTCGTAAAATTCCATCGTAAATTTGTTCCGCACCTTTGATCAAATTAGTTATGAACACGATCAGATATATATCAATCTGTCTATCCGTCTCTCTCTCTCTTTCTCTCTCTTGGGGAGCTGCAATGATCCATCCTGAGTCTGACTCGCCGGGGTCCTGAGTAAGTATAGTCGAGAGGTAATAGTATAAAAACACGACACATGTGTCCTACTGACAAGAGAGGCAGCGGTGGCCTCCCTCGCTCTTGCACAGAACACGCGGCCCACAAGGTTAGATGAAGAGAGAAAAAGAGAAAGAAGGAGATAGAAAAACACGTTGATGGGCCGAGGTCTTCTCTAGAAAAGACGGAGACAGAGAGACAGAGAGAGAGAGAGAGAGAGAGAGAGAGAGAGAGAGAGAGAAAGAAGGAAAAAGAAAGAGAGAAAGAAAGAGAGACAAGCTCAGAGGAAAAAGACGCCCTAGGCTGCGCTTCGATCGCGCGTCGACCATCCCATGTGGGCACACACACTAATTTATCTACGCACAAGAACACAGACACTGTCGGCGTGGGCCGCTCGTTTCTCTTCACCACACGCGCACACACGTGGCCTACTCGTTCACCGGTTTCTTCCTCGCGGTGTGTAGGAGGAGGGCTCGAATTCAGGCGCCTCCCACCACACGCGAGTGTGCCTCACAAAACGACCGTTTCTATCCGTGTGTAGGAACGTGTATTATGCATCTCTCACTCTCTTTTTCTCTCTCACTCACTCTCTCATTCGTTCACTTACTCTTTCTTTCTTTCTCACTCATTCTCTCTCCCTCTTTCACTAACTCTCGGTGCGTGCACTTGCACACGAGAGACGTGGTATCGCGTCGTGGTATCTACTTTTGTTGCATGCCTACGCTATCTCCGTCCTGTTCCGTCGCCTCCTCCTCCTCCACCTCCTCCTCCTTCTCCTTCCCCTTCCCCTTCTCTCTCTCTCTCTCTCTCTCTCTCTCCTTCTCTCTCAATCTCTCTCTGTCTTTTTCTCTCTTTCTCTCTCTCGCGCTCGTAAGCACACGCACACGGCGTGGTCGCGCGTTCGACCGCCTCGTCCTGCGAGAGAAGAGCGACGATACTTATCGCTTCTCTTCCTCCATTTTTCTTTTCCTTTCCCTTCCGTCCTTCTCCCTCTCCCTCTCCCTCTCTCTCTCTCTTTTCTTCTTCTTCCTTTTTTTCTTTATTTCCTTTTAGAAGTTTCCTTTTACATTCCTCCTTTTCTTTGATTCCTCTACCTACCTTTTGAACAAAAAATGTCTCAGAAAATTTTTCCAACCGTAGATAAAAGTGAAAGGGGAGAAAGAACAAGAGGGGCGAGGGGGAAAGGCGGATTGAAGAAAGATTAGACGTCCTTTCTTATCGCAAGACTTTGGCATAGGACCGAGCTTGCCCGTTGGAACGCGAGACGTTTGCGTTTCGTCAAGATTAAGAGTTGAGATACGTGTCTGTCGGTGATTATGAGAGCGGTCTGATCGTGAGTTAAAAATGTCCTTCCTTTGTTTTGATCGTCTTAAATTTCTTATTGATTCGAGATCAAAGATATATATTTACTCGCGCGTAAATAGGCATTTATATTACTGGGAACGTGTTGAGGAATAGTTTCGAAATATCTTAGAACTTTTCGAGGAACTAAATTCATATAACAATAAAAGGATGATATTTTAATCGTTTCGTCGTTGAATGGAAAATATGAATATTGAGATAAAGGTTCGAATTGATTTGATCATTAATAAGTGTTATTAATAAATATAAAAAATTTAACAAAAGCCAAGAAATATGTTGGCAGTTGTCGGAAAATTTGATTAGGCCCGGCTCATACTGCAAATATAAAAAACAAAGGACAGAAATTATAATGCAAGTTTCATAATTGTTACATAAAATTTATACTTTGTGACAACCCAAAGAGATCTTAAGGATGTTGAGAGAGAGGGAGAATGAATTTACGAAGTCTGGTGTCACCTAATCCACTTCCGGAATATATCTACAATTTTACTGGAAAGAATTCAAAGAGAAAAATGGCGTCGTTATTGTTCGTTGTTTTCACGGAAACAGATAAAACGTAACATTCGTGCGTCTTTATCGTTTCCAAGAAAAGTAGTATTTCGTTCCAGGAAGAAAACCTTCCGTTACTTTTATCCTAATTCTTTCATCGTCTGCCTTCTCTCTTTTCACGTCGTGTAACAAAGTTTTGTTCGAACATGCCCGTACATGTCCGTTAAAAGCTTCAACGTCGAGACCATTTGTTCCCTTTCACAATGTGTTTTCTAATCTTTCAGTAGTTAGAAAATGTATTGTATAGATATACGAAATAGTTCATTGGAAACCATAATAAAACTATTTTTAAGTAACATAGATTATTTATAGATAAAAGACAGGTCTTTTTGTTCTTTTAAAATAAATTGTGGATTAGTAAATCTCTCAGAAGGATTTTCTTCGATAGTTAGGTTTACAAGTTTACATTGGATTGATTTACCGTTGCATCCTAAGTACCGTCGTTTCGTTCCGACAATTAAAGGTTCGAAGTCCTTCCAAAGAGACACTAACGAACGTTTGTGGACTACTAACGAAGGAAGAAACGAGTCTAATCAATGAGATCTTTACATACTGCTATAAAACCAACGTGAAGTTTTTGTATTCCGATTGGTAAGCGTAGGTATAACGTAGGTATTTTAAGTTTCATTTTATTTTACCTATCTTATTTACAGAAATCTTTTTAAAAATTTTTTTTAACGTACCAATAGCAAAAAAAAATTTGAAAAAAAAAATCATATAGCGTCTGGGTTGCGTCTCTCCATAGAACATTTTCCATAGAAATTGAAATCAAATATTTAAGCAATAATTTGCTTAAATACATTATCGTTACGTATATAATATAAAGTACGCTTTTCATACTTTTCAAATTCGCTCGAATGCGAAGGGTTAATATTAATGATATTAACATATTCTTTTTTTGTTTGATATAAAAGAAAGATCGTATATCCTTAAGATGAAATAATTTCAGTCGACTCTATATTACGTTAATATTAATTCCGAAATTTTTCAAACGATTTTCAGTCACGAAAGCTCGTCTATTTTGAAATCGTTTCTCACTAAAGGCTCGCACTAATATGTCATGGCACGGAAAGCTCTCGCGGGCCGATTCGACTTGACATTCGATTTCGACTAAAATTCCGATCGCAGAATCGTTCTATCAATTTTTACTATAAAACCAAATCTATCAGTCTAACGATTTCAATGGAATAACAAAGAGAAATTCGTACGGTGAAATACTGCTCACTATCGTCAAACGTTTTACTAAAACGTTACGCTAATGAAAGCAGTTTATGATCGTGCGCGTTGAAACTTTCGCTATTTATACCGATCGACTGAACGCGTTTATAATAAAAACATTAACCTTTATACAAGCTATCAATCAACATCCTCTTACAACAAACTTCTCTACGATTATCGGATATCAGTATATACTAATTACTATGTCTTCAAGTTATGACAAGGATCGTAGCATGAAAAGATCATTTTTTACAACTTCGTGATAGTCGATAAATAAATAAGAAGATATATTGTAGATCGAAGTGACGTTTACTATGCGTCGTGAAAGATTAAAGAATTTGTATAGATACTATCATTAAATTAAACACCACTTTTTTATAGCTATTTCTATATATATATATATATATATATATAAAAAAAAAAGAAGACATAGAAAATAAAAAATTGTAATAAAATAAGCGAATTTTAATGTCCGGATGTTTTTTACTTTTTACGTTTATTTAAAAGCTACAAGTTTTTAGACATTATTTAAAATTTGAGATGTTTCGTTTTTTATAAATATTTGGTGATAGACACAATCACTTTTTATATAAGCGTATATCAACGCGCATGCGCGGACGTCATAAGCGCGTAACCCGCGTTTTATACCTTCTTTCTCGTCGACCAATTAAGCCGGATGGTGCAACGTGGCGTGGAGTAACCTAGTTGCGGCTTATCTCCGATCGACCCATCGACCAGACTGCCGTGCGAAACGCGTGTATCTCCTTGGCGCCATCCTTTTTTTTCTTTTTGTTTTGTTTTATTTTGTTTTGTTATTCATCCACCCCCTCGACTATCTCTTCTTGTTGATGTATTCTGTCGTTCATCTCTTTTCTCTCTTGTTTCATCACACTGTTTTTATTTTTTCTTATTCCTTTCGAGTCATAGTCAAACCATTTAAGTAAAAATATTTTTATCTATCTGTTCACATACATATCGTCGATATTTGATCGAAATTTGATCGAAATGAAATCAAAAATGTTTCTTGTAAATCTTGAGAAAATTTTAATTTCGGTGGACAAGGAGAAATCGGATATGACAGAAAAGTAGAAACACAAAACAAATGCGATCTCAGCTGGTGTAAGACAATAGGTTCGTTTGAACAATGACGTAGAAAGAAGAAAAGAAAAAGAAAATGCTCCTTGGTCTTATTTGATCGTCGTCTCGAGGGTGAGCCAATTCGCGCGCGAGCCTCGTTAAGGTGCGTCCAAACCAGACGAGACGAGAAAAATCATTGAGAAAAGATTTACGTGGAAAATCTAATTGGTTCGTTAAATTTTACTATAAAGAGAATACGATTCTCAACGCGATTTCTACGTTTTTTTCTTTCCTTCTTTTTATTTTATTTTATTATTTTTTTTCTTTTTCTTTCATTTTTACGGCACGTTTTGTGCTTCGAACACGAGTTATGCATGTACTCGTGTTTTCTCCCTTTTTTGTTCTTCTCTAACGAATAAGAATTTCGTCTCGATCTAAAAGACAAAAAAAAGAGTGTTCCTGAAACAAATTTCTCTTCGTAAAAAAGAAAAAAAAAAAGAATAAAGAAATAACAATGTGATTTAAAACGAGAGAAAAAAAATTTATTTAATTTATTACTGCCAAATATCGATACGTATCTTACTTTTATTCCGCTAATTAAATGTGTTAATTAATCGAATTTCCTTAAACGATTTTATTTTATTTCTATTAAATAAATAGGTAGAAAACAATAGTATAAAAAATTTTAGCATCAGGACCGTAATAACAATAACAATAATAATAATAATAATAATAATAAAATAATATTATCTACACACATTCCTTAAGAAGATACACGTGTGACGCACTCGAACATCGTGACAATGTTTAACAATGAAAAATATACGCATGAGATTACTTTGGTAGATAAACGAAGAAGTAATGCGCACGGATTGGCGATAGTCAAGGATTCGTGACTTCGAGGACGGTAAAAGAAAGGAAAGCTAGGATAGAACAAAATATACTGCGTAAAAGCAAGGCCGTTCTACGTGATGAGTTCGAGTCGACTTCTCATTCTTGCTGTCAAAATTCGTCTCTCCAACATCCGACTACGTAACTCTCGGACTTTGAACTCACTTTTTTTTTGTCGGATGATAGACGGCAACGAAATTGACTTCGATGTCGAATAAAAATTCCAGTTGATTCTAGATATTTTGTTCAGAAAATTGTTTAAAGAAGTTTACTCGAGATTCACTCGAACAGTGATTCGAATCATTTCTAAATACTTATCAATAAAATATTCAAAACAAATTTGACTTCAGCGTCGATTAAAAATTCGTATCGATTGAAACGTTTCGAACGTTGGATCGTTTAAAAAAAATTGACACGTCAAAGTCGACTGTAAAAAATGTCGATCGATAAAAAGATTCGATGAATTATTAAAAATTAATATTCTCGTAAATACCCATTACACAGATAGAACGTGTAACAGCTAATAGACATTTAGATATAACTATATTATTTTCATTCAATAAGAAAATATTATTATCAACATCATGATATAATTGTTAAATAAAAAGTACAATGTTCTGGATAAAGATAAACTAGCGAGGAGTCTTGTAGCTAGCATAACGCTTTACGACGTAGCTCGATCGTATATAAGGTAAAAGCGAACGAAGCAGAAGGAGCCGCAGTTAGCGTTACTCGCAGCACCTGTGCTTAACGCGCGATCTGATAAGGGCTAACCACCCCGTAGCACATAGCGCTATGCCGGAGATAGGGTGGTAATGCGCGCGTGGTTGGATGCTCCTTTCGAGGCGACCCCTAAAGGCGCTTTTCCGTTTCGCCGACACGACACGTGAGCGGCCCAGCGTGCTGAGATTCACGATTCACGTTAGAGAGGAGGAGGTGGAGGTGGTGGTGAGGGAGGTGAAGGAGGAGAAAAGAGAAGAAGGAGTAGGAAGAGAGGAAGATGGAGGTGGTGGTGATAGTAGTAGTTGTAGTCGTACCAGTAGTGTAGTTCTAGCTGCAGTTGTAGTTGTAGATGTAGTAGTGGTAGTACAGTAGTATCGTATTATAGTAATAGTGGAAGTGTCGGAGTTGGAATCGTTTCCTGCTGACCGCCTGTGAATCGCCAAAGGATTTTCAACGTCTCCTTCGTTGGCTGCTGTTTCGTCGTCGTCCTCGTGGTTGTTGTCGTTGTCGTTGTCGTTGTCGTCGTCGACGTCGTCGTTACGCTCGTTACGTTTTTACTCGCCAAAGAATGGAACTAACAAAAGAGCTTTCTTTCTGTTTCCCACCGAACGAAAATTTCTTTTACTTATTTTCTTCTTCTTCTCCTTCTTCTTCTTTTTTTTCTTTCTTTTTTCCTTCTTTCTCCTTTTCCCTTTTTCTTTGTTAAACTGACCTTCGATTATCTAGCTCGTCAAGTCGCCTTTTGTTAGATTCATCGCAGGAAACGTCCATGCGGGTTGTACAATTTTTATCTAGAAACATTTTATGTAGACATCGGGCAACGATAATTAGAAGATCTCTTATCGATAAATATGATATTGGTAACATGTATTACGATAAAACGAGTGACTTCGTTCAGAATATATACCTACATAACAAATAGATAGATATTAAGGAAATAGATTGTTTACTTCATTATGAAGTTTCTGTACACGAGAATTGACTCGAAACAGAATTTCAGAATACACTTTAAATACGATCATTCGAGAATAAAATATTCTATAATATTAACAATAGAGTGCCTGGAAATAGAACGAAATGGTTATTACTATTCTAATCGTATTACTTCTCGGTAATACTTCCGAGTTTAACGAAGTCAAGTTTGTGGATCAGTTTTCGAGCATTCGCTAGAACATAAATTTCATATAGTAAATTCCTAACATCTGACGTATACCCTCGAAACTACTTTACTTATACTGTTTTCCCATAGCTATGTGGAATATTATATGGCATTACGATGGAGATTTAACTGCCGGGATAGTTAGGAATGCGAGATTCGCGTTTTCCACGAAATAATATCACTTTCTGGACATGCATAAATCAGCGTACAGTGTAAAATGGTGGTCGTGCGTTGTATCGTGCATGTAAAGACGTCGGTTTCAAGGGTGAAACTCATGCTAAGTACCTTGCGGTAAAGAGACTCGCGTAGATTCGGCGTAAAATGTAGTCGAGATCACTACCGGACGTAATTTTCCTTCGTTGATCCCGATGTCTACGGACTTTACGAGCGTCCGCCATCGTTTTCTTGGCCCGCCTCTTCTACTTCTCTCGATTAATCGTACGGCACGAACGTAAGTAAGTACAAAGTCACTGTCGTCTCTTGACGCTCAACTTCTTCGGTTTAGTTTTCTCGTTTTATGTACAGGGTGTCTCAGACTTTTTCAATCGAATCATTACCAACGATATCTCGATTAGGAAACTAAAAAGAAAATGTTGCGCTTCGAATCTACAGATAATGTTTAAATATTTTAAATGTTTCTTCAAAGTCGACGGTATATATATAGAACGCATTAATAAAGTATGTCAGTAAAAATCTTCAGACGCTCTGTATATGTACGGTGAAAAGCAATAATAGCGTCTGGTGAGAGTACTCTCACTCCTTTCCTCTCCTTCCAACACTTTTTCGATATTTCCTCTCAACACGTCTTATCGTTCCTTTTTCACGGTAACGAGCATCATTGTGTGCTATTGTAGATACGATTTTGTGGTGCGAACGAATCCAAAAATGCACTCGAACGACACACGAACGTGTGACGTTACTTGAAAAATGGAGAAAAAAAGGAACGGTAAAAAGAAGAGAGAGAGAAAAAAACATAAAAATTCTACCAGGAAAAACAATAGAATTTTTTTACGACCTAGACGTAACCTTCCGATTTTTCTTTTGTCTTTTTCTTTTTTTTTTTTTTCTTTTTTTTCATTTTCGTCGAAATAACAGCCAACGAGAGAGTCCAACGTAGCCGTGCTACTAACGCGACGTTGGTTCGAGTTATCGCGCTTGCCGGCATTCTCCGACCATGATACGGATTTCCGCGAAAGCTTAGATCGTCGTGTTTAGTTGTGGTAGGGGAAGAGGAGAGAGAGAGAGAGAGATTGGGTAAGAAACTTTCGATAATATCGCACATAGACCCGTCGTGTCAAAGGGTTCGCCTAAATAAAAGTTAGTAAACAATTTCGACGATGTACTCACTTTTCATTTCCTAAAAATTATAATTATCTCTCATACCAAACGATATAAATAACTATACCTACTATGAATAAAAATATTATCCAATAAAATGAAGAGAAATTCTAATCGAGTTTAATCCTAATATCTTTTATTTCAATGATTGATTAAGATAACGAATTAATAGGAATGATTATATTTCATGATTTCGATAACTGATGATAACGATAACGATGATAATAATAATAATAAAAATAATAGTAATAATAATAATGTCCTTAGGCAAAGAAGAATAAGAATGAGAAGAATAAGTCGTTTAATAAAAACTAAACGGCAATAGTGACAGCTTGTACGAAAGCAAGCGGTTGTTTAGAAGCAACGAACCGTTTAAAGCCGTCAGCTTGATCGAGAGCTCGCACGAGTCTCGCATTATTTAATGTGCTCGCCGTCTTAAAGCAAAGGATGTCCAAGTGTCGCCAACTTTCGCTACGCGAAAGCCTCGAAATAGAACGTTTTCACAAGATCTCTTTGGACGGAGATGAAAATTAAAGTATTTCAATATTTCGAATATCGTTCAAACGTACTTCTGAATCTAATATCTTTGTGAATAAATTTGACGAAATATTATACGTACATATAAATTAACTTAGCAATTAATCGAAAGTCCATTGCTTAAGTAATGAAACAAACGTTTGTATCTTTGAAATGTTTTCCTACCATTATACGTATGTATGTATCTCTCTCTCTCTCTCTCTCTCTCTCTCTCTCTCTCCCTCTCTCTCTCCTCTCTCTCTCTCTCTCTCTCTCTCTCTCTCTCTCTCTCTCTCTCTCTCTCTCTCATCGTCAGCGACGGCCTTCCCTCCGATACGATCTAATTAGTCAGCCTTTTCTTCTTACTCGACTCCTAAACCAGTTTTTCGCTCTCACGACATTCTTACGCATGGTAGACGCACAGTCGGACATTCCCTCTGCTAATACCGTCGGTAAATGGTATCGGATCTCGGTCTTTTTCGAACTTTGTAGTACCTATATCCCCTTATTTCCCATTTTTTTTTCGTTATTAACAGGAGGAACTTACGTAGTTTAGAGGGTAACGCATTAGCCTACGTAGATTTATATTTAAATGATTCAACCATTCATTTTATTTCTATCCGATCGGAAGATCTAGATCAATATATTATCCAATATATTTAAATAAATATATTTATATAAACGAGATATATTGTATTATATTACAGCAAATACATCGTTAGTAAAATAATTTAACGAGCTTTGTATGCTATACAAAATATTTTTATAACGTACACTTATCTCGCTAGTCCTCCTGTCTTTCTGGGGTGTTTGGCAACAAACAGGTTGTGTCGGATTCATTTGCGAGAACTTCGATTCTCTCCTTGGGCCAAGCCTCTCCTTTACGTCTTTTAAAATTCACCTAGATTTCTCCTCGGAGTTGAAACGGCTGTAGGGGAAAGGATAGATAAAATTTTGAGAGTAAGAATTACCGGGAGAGACGTTTAACGAGCGGTCGACCTTCGGTCTCTCTCTCTCTCTCTCTCTCTCTCTCTCTCTCTCTCTCTTTTTCTCTTCCACTCGTATTCGCTTCCCCAGCCCTGTAAATACTAGCTCACATACATACACAAGCTCGTTTTCTCCCACTCTTTCTTTCTTTCTTTCTTTCTTTCCTTCTTTCTTTCTTCCTTACACTCGTTCTAACCGCATTTATCCATCTCTCTCAACGGCACATGTATCGTCTTTCTCATTTCATCGCGTATCTAATCTCTCTGCCGTTCTCTCTTTCTCTCTCTTTCTCGTGGTATCTTCGAATCGTGCTTCGGCAACGTCCGTCCCTCTCACGAGTTCTCTCTCGTCCCTCCCCATAGCTTATCCTTTCTCTTTCTCCATCCACGTTCCATTTCTCTCTTTCTCTCTCTCTCTCTCTCTCTCTCTCTTCTTTCTCTTTTTCCTTATCCATCTTCGTTCCTCCTTCAAACGTCGACATCACCTCCTCCTTTTCCTCC